>NW_010358627.1:0-45344 GCF_000414095.1 Morus notabilis | reverse complement strand
TGTCCACCGGTCAACCGGTGACAGAGCAGTACAACACTACTGGTCGACCGGTAATGTGCACACCGGTCGACCGGACTGGTCGACCGGTCAGCCTGCAATCCGGTCGACCGCACAGGTCGACCGGTGGAATCGACTGCGCGAGAGAAGCTCACGGAAATCAGTCCAAAAACCTACAAATCCAGTCCCAAATCCAAATATTTCAAAGGGAAACCACTAGATCCGGGTTCTAGGTCCTGAAACAAGTCCAAAGAACCCAAGATCTCCAATTTCTACCCTAGTTTTACTCAAAATCTGTTTTGAACCAAAAATAAGTTTTGAAATCCAAAAAACATAGATTCAAGAGGGGTTCTTTCAGTAATCTTACCTCGAATCCTTCTCTTGACGTTGAAAACTCTTTGAAATCACTCTTGGTTCGAATCCGGTTTTGATTTGAGACACAAATGGGAGAGAGAGAGAGGGAGAGAGAGAGCACGGAAGTGGGAGAGAGAGAGAGAAACGCACGGGAAAGAAAAAAAAAGGAAGGAAAAGAAAGGAAAAAGAAAAAGAAAAGAAAAGAAAAGAAAAATAAAAGAAAGTGACATGTGTAAAATATAACAGTCCAGAAATGCGCCCATACACACTTCTGGATTAAATAAATTACTGTGAATAATTTAAATACCTTGGAATTATTTAAACTCAATTAATTAAATCAGATTAGGCACACTAATAATCTCAATTACCTTAATTAATCTCAATTAATTCTTCAGGGTGTTACACTAACACGTTTATGAAACAGGTGGTAAACGTGTCGTGTCAACCCGTTGATTATTTGCCAACATGTTTATGAAATAAGTGATTAATAGGTCGTGTTAACCTATTTTTGAACCTATTTCTAAACCTATTTATGAAATGGGTAATAAATAGGTCGTGTCGACCTATTTCTGAGCCTACTTTGAACCTGTTTATAAAATGAGTGATAAAACATGTTTCTCAACCTGTTTAACATGATGTAGAGACATTACATAATTTAAGTTCAAAATTAAAACAAACACATAAAAGTCTCTCACAAATTAGAAAACAAACACATAAAAGTTTCACAAATTAGAAAGCAAATATACATGATTAGTAATTAAACATTTAAATAATTTGTTGCATTGGGGGGACTCCAAGTACATCATTATGTTCGGGAGAAGTTAATCCCTATGAGAAAGGCTCCTCATCTTTCAATGAAAAGTTGAAGATATATTGTGTAAGATCCTCCACCTTTTCATTGAAATCTACACGAAAACAAATATATATGGATACAAGTTAGTTCAAAATCAATATAGGAAATATAAATAAATAAAATAAGTTTGAAACCACATTTGTCACCATATAACCAATCTTTGGTACAAACAAGTGCTTCAAATGTCTTCGGTTTAAGTGAGCTACGAAATGAATCAAGAACTCTACCACCAACACTAAATGTAGCTTCAAAAGCAACTGTTGAAACATGGACATCCAATATATCACAAGCCATAGAAGCTAGTGCTAGATATCGAAATTGGTTTGATTTCTAAAAGGAAATGATATCAAGCTCTGTGTTCCTAGCCAGTCTTGGCTCATCCAAATAAAGGTCAAGCTCTGATTTCTATGATGCGGTAGTAGACTTAACCGAAGACATCTCATCAAATTCCTACAAAATGAGAAGGAGATAGTATAAGAATACACAAGCACACATAAGCATAGAGCATCCGCATTACCAATAAATAGAGGAATTACCTTGAATATAGCATCCACATAATCATTTCCTTCTTTTTTCATCATAAAAGATTCAAAAGCATTGGTCTTTTGACTAGTTGAGTCCTCCTTTTTCTTGTTGTACTCTTCAAAAATAGAGTACAACTTACTCCTCATTGATATGCATTCAAGACAATCATCTCCATAAAGCCTTGTGTAACTGAACTCAACAAGCCTAAGCTTAAAACGAGGATCTAGAACACATGTTATAGCCAAGGTAAGATGGAACTAAGACCAATACTTTTGAAACTTTCCCCACATTGTTGTTGCCATATACTTTAAGTACTCATCATCATCTTCTGAATATTGTTTCAACATGAAGCAACTATGCCAAATGGAAGGGAAGTACAAGTTGGCAGTGGGATATTTTATTCCAGAAAATTTAAGAGTTGCATTATAGAACAACTTCAAAAAAGTTTTAATCTTTTCAACTTTGTCCCACTTGGCACTAGAAGGACAATGCTTATAGTTTGAATCACTCAACTTTAAATGTTGAAATACACGGCGATAATAAAGAGCACTTTTAAGCATAAGATATGTTGAGTTCCACCTAGTTGGTACATCTTGACACAACCCTTTCTTATCACTAATTGCAACTAACTTCACACAATCTAAAAACTCTTGCTTCCTCACTTGGGATCCCTTGACATATTTGACACTATCATGGATCTTAACAATAGAATCATCAATCTGCTTCAAACCCTCTTGCACAACTAAATTTAGTATGTGTGCACAGCATTGCATGTGAAATAGATCGCCATTGTGTACAAGAACCCATTTCACAACTAGTTGCTCTCTTAACATGTCAACAGAAACACCATTTGCAGAAGCATTATCTAATGTCACACTAAACACCATGTTCTCAATTCCCCAATCACTCAAAAACCCATAAAGTTTTTTAGATAAAGCAACACCATTATGTGGGGGTGGCATAAACTAAAGTTTAACACTCTTTTCTACAAGTTTTAATTCTTATCTATGAAATGTGCAGTGAGATAAGAATATCCATCACTAGTCAAAGAACTCCATGCATCAGAAGTAGAGTTAATTCTACTTGGAGTAGCCTCTAACATGCATTTAATTCGTAACATTTCCTTTTTGTAAACCTTTAAAGCATCAGCCTTTGCAGTATTTCTAGAGACCAATTGAATTTGAGGGTGCAAGTACTGAAATAGAGACCTTATTCCCGCATATTCAACAAAACTAAAAGGTAAATCATGCATGATTGGGAGGATAGTTCATTCATCACAAAGGCATTCGCTAAGCAGCTAAGCTGAAGTCAAATACCCGGCTCAGTCCTATCTCTGAATTCTGGTTAATATTTATTATTCCTTACCTTTGCGGACCATTCGTAGCATCGGAGAATGTGAAAAAGAATGTCCTTTTCCTGCTACAACCAACTCACGAAATTTTTCAGGCTCATACTTACCTCTACTAAGTGCACTGCACCAGCTTCTTGGGCAATGAGCATCTGCCCTATATCACGGTAGGAGGTTTTCAGACAACTCACAAGATGACGTTTCAGATTACCAGTTCCGTACTTGCTATCTGTTAGCCTTTGTAGTATTTCTAGAGACCAATTGAATTTGAGGGTGCAAGTACTGAAATAGAGACCTTATTCCCACATATTCAACAAAACTAAAAGGTAAATCATGCATGATTATAACTGCTACAACCAACTAACGAAATTTTTCAGGATTGTACTTACCTCTACTAAGTGCAGTGCACCAGCTTCTTGGGCAATGAGCATCTGCCCTATATCACGGTAGGAGGTTTTTAGACAACTCATAAGATGACGTTTCAGATTATCAGTTCCGTACTTGCTATCTGCGAGGTACACAGAGTTACAATGTTTGCACTTGGTCTTCAATTTCTTGTCCGGACCCAAAGGAAGATGAACAAAGTGACTCCAAACTTTTGAGGTCAGATTCATTTTTCTTTTCTGGAGTTGCTCGTCTCGAGTTTTGGTATTCAAACTCGATCCATCAATCTCTTCAACCTCAACATCCACACTTTGAGACTCAATGGACTCAAGATCAATTTTCATTGTGTTAAATTAATTTGCACAAAATAAAACATTACTTAAACATTAGTTTAATTGTAGAAGAAAAGAGCATATTGCAATAATATTGCAATAGGTATTACTATGGAACTGTCATGCTTATTTGCATAAGCTTTTATGAATGCAATGATAGGGTTTCCAATTACTCTTTAGCACGGCCCTCATTTTTTTTAGTTTTTACTTTTTACAACTCTTTTTGAGATTATATAAATCATTTGATATTATGTTAGTTTTTCTACTATAATTTCTACATACATGATGCAAATGTAAATTGCTTAAAATCAAGGAACATGTCGATTAGCTCTAGGCTTAAGAAAAGGCAACTCAAATCTGTTTAGTCTAATATGCTTTTGTAAGAGAAAGCTTTTAGGGGCGTGTTCTAGATTGCTCAAAAGACAATGTATGTGAGATTGAGGTTCCCAAGTATGTGAAAACTGATATACACAACCATTAATTAAATATACACAACCATTAATCAAACTGATATTCCCAAATACAGTATATTTCCAACAATAAAATATACACAACCATTAATCAAAGGATGTACAAAAACAAAAAATAAAAATGGAGGCGGAATGGTAAAATAGAAATACTTGTTTTCGAAGAAGAATAAGCAAAAACAACTGTTTTGAATCCGAAGTATGCGAAAACTGAAATCCAAGACGAGAGAAGTTATGGAAAAGAAAAAAAAAGTAAGTAAATTGAAATCCAAAGGGAAGAAACGAATGGGAATGGGTTTTACCGTGACCGTGTTTGCTTGCAGTGGAGAAACACTGTGACCGTGTTTTGTGTGACGAGTGGAGAGGAAAGAAGAAGAAGAAGAAAAAGAAAAGAGAAGTGAGAAGCGGCGGTGGTCCGGTGGCCTGAGATCAGGCGGTGGTCCGGTGGACTGAGATCAGGCGGTGGAGAGGAGAGTTGAGAGTGGAAGTCGCAGGAGAGACATAGACTAAAGAGAAGAAGGATTTGGAATGTTGGGCGGCTGGCGAGATTAGAGATAGAGGCATAATAAATAGTGAAACATTTTTAACCTAGGTAATAAATGGGTTGTATAATCGTGTTATCTAAATATGACACGTTTAATAAACGGATTGTATAATCGTGTTATCCAAATATGACACGTTTCATAAACGGGTTATGACAGGTCAATTATGGGTTGATGGGTCAACTTGAAAATAACATGTTATTTAATCGTATTTCGCTGGTTCAACTTGATTTTGACCCGAACCTATTTATGATAAACCAAAACCTGCTAATTTTGTGTGGGTTTTGAGTCGTGTCGTCGTGTCGCTATCTGGATTACTAGCCCTATCTTTGATGCAGCTCGTGCAAAGAGCATGTGGGTTTTTTTTATTTTTTAGAAAAGTCGAGATCTCGTCTTTGTCGAATGGCAATTACTATTTTGTTTTGTTTTTTGTTTTTTTTAGAATATTGATGGCAAGTACTATTTTACTACGTGCGATACTATACTATACATTAAAAGTGTGATGTTAATTTTGTATTTCACTTATACACCTTTTTTTTTATATTTTTTCTTTATTCACTTTCGCCCCTTTTCTTTTTATATTTTTTACTTTATCTATTTGGCCTTTATGTTGTTTGTCACAATGCTTTTATGTGCAAATTAAGCCAAAAAAAAAGTGTTCGTCTTTCGTGCTTAAGAAACGACAACAACGACATCATGGAACTAAACGGCTTTATGACTTCAACAAGATAGAAAAAGAAAGAAAAACGATATCATCGAGATAACTTAAAAGGTCAACTTAAATGACATATTTATGAGAATTGGCTCTGATTATGAATTTGTTTGCTTAGGTTGAAAACTTTCGTCAGAAGTTTATATAAGGGTTATTTGCGATGCAAGCAAGAAAGTGGAGTAAAATGTTTCAATTAAATTGCAGGATTCAAAATCACAGTTAATCGGAGTCTTTTAGGTGTGTACTTAAGTACAAAATTTAGGGTGTGTTCAGCTGTCTAAAAAACTCAAAAAAATGTAACTCGAGTTTCAACTTTATTCAAGTTTATGTTCTTTTAAGTTTGAATTTGAGTTTGAACTCGAGTTTGAGACTAAAACTTGAGTTCAAGTGTCCCATGTAACTCGAGTTTAGAAACTCAAACTCAAATTAATAAACAATATTTTTTCTATTCTTAAAAATGTTATAATTTTTTCGTTTTAATCCTTATTGAGATGTTTTTTTATATGCGTTGACAACAAAAATACGAATAAAACCCCACCTATATACCCTATTAAAATTTTTCATCACTATTGAGTTTTTATTAAAATACTATATAAATACAAATTTAAGTTTTGACTCACTCAAACACAAACTCAAAAAAAGATTCTTATCTCAAACCATAACTCAAATATACACAATCAAACACAAACTCAAATTATAACTTCAACTCAAATTATAATTCAAATTCAACTCAAAAATTACACTAAGTTACACTCTAAAATAACATGCCCAAATGTTGTGTAAAATTACTTTGTACATCATACTGTACATTCTTCACTCATCATATACCGCAATTTTTCTTAGGAAAATACAACATGTCGTTTTCTTAAATAACAATCTACCAGTCGCGAGTCTACCGCAGATAAGAGAGACCTTACTGCAGAGGATACAAAACACGTCCCCTTCTCAGACGGAAGAAGAGCCATCGAAGCAAGAGAGAAGAAAAGTCTATTGGAGTCTTAACAACTACAAAATTGTCGTTTCTCTTTCTCTCTCTGTGTTTGGAGAGAGAAAATCACCAAAAACAGAGTATTCGATTCGATTCTTCTTCGAGTTACAGAAGAGAGATTAATGGCGGTTGGGAAGGAAGCCAGCGGGGAGATTGTCAAGGCCCGTACGGACAAGAGGGAGTACAGGAGGATCGTCCTCCCCAACTCCCTCCAAGTCCTCCTCATCAGCGATCCCGACACCGACAAGGCAAATCCTAAATCTCCTCGAACGATTCGAAGTTGTGTTTTTGTCGATTTCAATCTCACGATTTTTGCCTTTTCTGTTTCCTTTCTGATATCATTCGTTGCAGTGTGCTGCTTCCATGGATGTCCGCGTTGGCTCCTTCTGCGACCCTGATGGCCTCGAAGGACTCGCCCATTTTCTTGGTATCTTTTTTTTATTATTATTATGGAAATGAGTTGTTTTTGGTGGTTGAATTTATGTTGTTCTAGTTGTGTGGATGATTTATTCGCATTTTACTCTGTTTCGGCTTTTGATTTCGTTGTTTTGCAAATGAGTGTTCTAGTTTTGTACAGTAAACTGGGATGAATCATGAAACCGGGTTTGTTTTGACTTGCTGAAATGATTGCTTGTAAAGGTGAATGGAGAATTTGATCAAGGGGCAGTTCTTTTGCCCTTTTTGAGTTAGGTGACTTGAGAGGCAATATGCTAAAATGACTTTCCAACAAAGTAAAATTAGTAAAATGACATTCTTCTATTTTTTATGAAGAAAGACATTTACTCATTCTTTGTAAAATGAGGTTATTTTGTAAATAAAATTTTTTGAGAAGTTATTTTACTAATAAAACTTTTTAAAAGAGTTATTTTTACAAAGGCCTCTGACTTGAGTGTAGATTTTGAATTCAGGTGAATTTGATGATTGTTAGATTAATGATAACAATTCAATACGGATGTTTGTTTTAATTAAGATCATCTCTAATGTAAGTGCGATCGTGAGTGGCATATTTGGCATTAAAAAGTGTGAAAATGACGTATTTGATATGTTATGTTATTTTCATTTGTATTTTAATGCATAGTGCTATTTCAAATGCTAAATCTATTTTTTTGTTTTTTTGCTTTAATCATTAACTTCAAAAGTTGTAAAAGTAAATTTTTAATGTTAAAATAATTTAAAAATGCAAATGTTGTAATCATTTTAAAAAAAAAAAATTGTAATGAATAAATGAAAAGGTAAACATGCTAACCAATAACAATCAAATGCTAAATTTTTCATATGCTATACTCGGTGGCAAATTTGCCACCAAGCACGACAAATTTAGCACAAATAATAGAACTGCATTGAAGAGTATTTTCCCACTCAAATGCTCAAATTTGGTGTTAGCACACTAATTTAGCATTACATTGGAGATTGATAAGAACCAGAGCTAGGGGCTGCTTGTCTATAGCAGAAAGAAGAAATGCTACGTTAGTAATTAGGCTGGTGTGGCTTGTAACTGAATTCGGTTAGTTTGTTAGCATGAGAGTTAGTTTGTTAGCATGAGAGGGTGGGTTGTAAATGGGACTGAGTGGCTTATAAATAAGAGGGGGCTCGAGAGGTTAGGCAGTTTTGGGAAGTATAGAGTTTTTGAAGAGGAGAGTCGGTGATCTCTCGAATATCACCATTGTTAGAATGATTGATTCCTTGCATTTGAATACAATTCTCATTCGTCTGTTTTGTTCTCTGCCATTTTGTTATGGTTTCTATCAAATTGGTAAGCAGTTCCGTCGGGGAATGGTAGTTAAGAGAACTGATAGGAAAATGGAAGGAAGAGTGGAGCATGTTGAGAAAGAAGTCGGTGAGCTTGTGATGAACGTCGGAGGATTGAAGGAAGTTGTTGGACAATTTTCAAAGGATATCGGCGCAGTGAAGGAGTACATGAAAGAGTTTTCAGTTTGGATGAGGTCGGGAAGCAACATGAATTAGCCGGCAGAACAAGCTAGGGTTTCTGCTTCCAACGGCAACGGGAATTCATCGGTACTGGCGGAGCAAGCTGAAAATCCACCGGCAGAGCAAGCTGAAAATCCACCGGCAGAGCAAGCTAGGGCTTCTGCTTCGAACGGCGGAGATGCAGGTGGTGCTATGATGGCAGCGTATCGTTTTGGTTATGGAATAGCGCCCAGTGCTTAGAGCGGTGGGGAATCAAGATTCCGTCGGATGGAGATTCCTCTCTTCAACGGCGAAGATCCACAAGTTGGTTATTCCGGCTAGAGCGATACTTCCAAGTTCATGGCGTCGAGGCGGCAGAACAAGTGGCGGCGGCTGTGATTGGACTCGAAGGCAAAGCATAGAATTGGTTCCAGTGGATGGAATCCAGGTTCGGTGTGGTAGATTGGCCGACCTTTAAAGAATTGGTGCCTCACAAACCGGAAATCACTATGAGTCTTTGATTGCCTTACGTTAAGATTTGTCGGTGGCGGAATTCCGGGAACGGTTTGAATTGCTTTCGGCTCCCTTGAGAGAGGCGGACGAGGAGTTCTTGATCGGAGCTTTCTCGAATGGTCCGACTGAGGAAATCAAGGCTGAGGTACGCATGGTTAAGCCTGCTTCTCTCATTCAGTTGATGGACCTGGCCCAAAAGGTTGAAGAAAAAAATTGGGCTTTTGAGAGGGCTTAAGTGGGACGGTTATCAAGGCCCAGAGTTGGTGGAGATGGGTTTGGTATTTCTAGAGATTACTATGGGTCAAAGAAAATGGTGATAGGAGGAAATTCAATGAGTGGTTCCAGCTAGATGCCACCGAGATTTTCAGAGAACAATAGGGGAACTTTGGGAAATTCAGAAGTGCCACGAGCCAGTACTATCAGTTTCCTTCAGTCCAACGCGTATTAGTGCTCCCTCTCAGTCTATTCGGCGGGGTGAAGAGATCAGGAAAAAAATTACTGATGCCGAGATGTAGAGAAGAAGAGAACGGGGACTATGTTTCCTGTGTGAGGAGAAGTGGCATGTCGGCCATGTTTGTAAAAACCCCCTATTACAAGTCCTTATTGCAGCAGTAGAAGAAGACGAGGAGAACATGGCTGCTGAAGAACCAGGCTCCCTAACGGCGACGCAGGAAAGAAGGATCCATGGAACTTTCCATGAGTTCCATAGTTGGAATTCCATCAGTCAACATTATGAAGGTGAAAGGTACGATTTTGGGCCAGGACTCTAAGGGGATTGTTGAGGAATTGCAAATACCGGTAGATGCGGCACCCAATTTTGGAATCATGGTCAGAAATGGTTACAAGGTTGTCGGACAGGGGATATGTTGGCATGTAGAAGTCCGGTTGCAAGGATTGACAATTATTCAAGATTTCTTTCCTCTTGAGCTGGGTAGTGCTGACGTTATCTTGGGGATCTATTGGCTGGGCATGTTAGGGGAGGTAAGCGCCAATTGGAAAAACTTGACTATGCGGTTTGATTGACAGGGAAAATGAGTCTTACTCCAAGGAGATTCTTCTTTGTCTAAGACTTTAGTTTCTCTCAAGGCCATGATTAAAGCTATTCAGGAGGAAGGACAGGGGTTCCTCGTTGAATTTGGGCACGTGTCAATGCTAGATCAGTCAAAGGGATGTGTGAGTGACGCGGACTTGGAGAGGTTACTGGCAGAGTTCCATTCAGTTTTTGAAACTCCGGCCGGCCTTCCTCCTTCAAGGTTTCATGATCATGCGATTCCACTGAAGGATGGGGCCGATCCACCAAATTTGCGTCCATACCGTTTCCTCATTTGCAAAAAGATGAGATTGAGCGCATCGCGAAGGAGATGATGGCAGCAAGTATCATTAAGCTTAGCAACAGTCCTTTTTCTAGTCCGGTACTGCTAGTCAAAAAGAAATCTGGGGAATGACGTTTCTGTGTAGACTATCGCGCATTAAATAAGATTACAATTCCTGATCGGTTTCCAATTCCGGCTATCGATGAACTTTTAGATGAGTTAGGAGGGGTTGTTTTCTTTTCCAAATTAGACTTGAAATCGGCTATCATCAAATCAGAGTATGAGAGGAGGATACGCTGAAGACAGTTTTCCGTACTCACGAGGATCACTATGAATTTTTGGTTATGCCATTCGACTTAACCAATGCGCCGGCTACCTTTCAGTCATTAATGAACGAGGTTTTCTGGCCACACTTGCGCAAATTTGTCTTGGTCTTTTTCGACGATATCCTTGTCTACAGTCAGGATTGGGACTCTCATTTACATGATTTACGACTTGTGCTTACTCTACTGCAGCAAAACCAATTAGTTGCCAACAAGAAGAAATGTGTTTTTGGGTAGCAGACAACAGAATATTTGGGTCATATTATCTCCGAGTCCGGTGTACAAGCTGATCCTGCAAAGATCGCCGCAATGGTGGATTGGCCAGTTCCCAAGAACATTCGTGATTTGCGTGGATTCTTGGGACTCATGGGTTACTACAGGCGCTTTGTGCAGAATTATGGCAAGGTGGCTGAGCCTTCAGCTCACTTACTAAAAAAAGATGCTTTTTTATGGTCTTCGGAGGCTCAGGGGGCTTTTGAGGAGTTAAAACGGCGAATGGTGACGTTACCGGCTTTAGCCTTGCCGGATTTTACCAAACCATTTATTATTGAGACTGATGCTTCAGGACGAGGTCTTGGCGCTGTGTTAATGTAGGAAAATAGGCTCATTGCCTTTCTTAGCCAATCACTTTCCGATAGGGGCCGTTCCAAATCCATGTACGAGCGCGAATTAATGGCTTTTGTCTTAGCTACTAAGAAGTGGCGGCACTATCTTTTGGGAAGGCATTTTATTGTGCGGACGGATCAACGGAGTTTGCGCTTCCTTCTTGAACGACATGTTATGAATGAAGATCAACAACGTTGGATCTGTAAACTCATTGGGTTGGATTTTGAAATCCAATGTAAGCCTGGCCGCGATAACAATGTCGCGGATGCCCTGTCCCGCAAAGGTGAAGAGCTCCAGCTGCAGGCATTTTCCGTGATGCATACACGGGAATTGGAGTCTTTTGAGGAGGACGTGCAAAATGATGATAAGCTCATATTGATTGTTCAGGGGCTCTTGTTGGATCCACAATTTAAATCCGGTTATCAACTCAACGGGGGTCGCCTCTATTACAAGCACCGGTTGGTACTACCTGCAACTTCCAGGCTCATTCCGAAGTTTATCCGTGAATTCCATTCTTCAGCCATGGGGGGCCATTCTGGATTCTTTCATACTTACAGAGATTGGCTGCTGTTTTATTTTGGGAAGGGATGAAATGTGACATTCAACGCATGGTGGTTGAATGCGAGGTTTGCCAGAGAGTGAAATACGATGCCCTTAAGCCGGTGAGTCTTCTACAGCCTTTGCCAATTCCGGAGCAGGCTTGGACGACATTTCTATGGACTTTATTGGTGTCCTGCCTAAGGCTTTGGGGCGTGACACGATCATAGTAGTGGTGGACCGCCTAACCAAGTATGTTCATTTTTTTCGTTGTCTCATCCTTTTACCGCTCGGGAGGTTGCAGAAGTGTTTGTGAAGGGTGTCGTACGTTTGCACGGTTTTCCTCGTTCCATTGTTTCTGACAGAGAGAGTGTTCATCAGCAATTTTTGGAGGGAGTTGTTTCGATTGGCCGGTACTGAGCTTCGCATGAGCTCCACTTACCATCCTCAAACGGATGGTCAGACAGATGTTGTTAACCGGAGTTTGGAAGAATATTTGTGGTGCTTCTGTGGCAATAAGCCGCGGTAGTGGCCTCATTGGCTAGGGTGGGCCGAGTATTGGTTTAACACTACATTTCACAGTTCGGCTAGAATGTCGCCGTTTAAGGCCTTGTATGGTCGCAAGGCTCCTACTTTGCTACATTAGGAAGACAGTGGTTCGGTAGTGGAAGCTGTAAACCATCTGCTCCGCGATCAGAATGCCATTCTTCGGGAGCTTAAGGAACGTCTGACTGCAGCCCAACACCGTATGAAGTTGTATGCTGATTAGAAACGGCGCGACATCCAGTTTCAGCCAGGAGATTAGGTGTATTTGAAGTTACAACCCTACCGTTTGAAATTGTTGGCTCGTCGCCGCAATGAAAAACTCAGTCCTCGATTTTATGGGCCTTTCAAGATTGTGGCACGGGTGGGGAGTGTTGCTTATCATCTCCAACTTCCTTCTTTTGCGCGGATTCATGCTGTTTTCCATGTGTCTCAGCTTCGGAAGGTTTTACTTCCTTTGACACCTGTGCAGCAGTTTCTGACAGTGTTGATTGAGGATATGGAACTTGCTGTCGAACCGGCCGAAATGTTGCAGGCTCGGAAACTTTTTAATGGTTCGGTGGCGGTGTTGGTGAAATGGAAGGATTTTCCTGATTGTGATAGTACTTGGGAGTCTTGGGAGTTATTGTTCAAGCAGTTTCCTCATCTAAACGTTGAGGACAAGGTTTTTCAAAATGTGGGGGGGGGGGGGGGGGGGGGTATAAGGAGTGGGGGGGGGGGGGAGGTAATGATAGGAACCAGAGCCAGGGGCTACTTGTCTATAGCAGAAAGAAGAAACGCTACGTTAGTAATTAGGCTGATGTGGCTTGTAATTGAATTTGGTTAGTTTGTTAGCATGAGAGGGTGGGTTGTAAATGGGACTGAGTGGCTTAAAAATAAGAGGGGGCTCGAGAGGTTAGGCAGTTTTGGAAAGGAGAGTCGGTGATCTCTCGAATATCACCATTGTTAGAGTGATTGATTCCTTGCATTTGAATAAAATTCTCATTTGTCTGTTTCGTTCTCTGCCAATTTGTTGTGGTTTCTATCAGAGATGTTCTAAGGATTACATTTTAATACTATTTATTTCCTTCATTTGCATTATTTTGTTGTTTTTAACTTTATTGTATTTGGTTTTGCTTTTGATGCAGAGCATATGCTGTTTTATGCTAGCGAAAAATACCCTTTGGAGGACAGTTACTCAAAGTACATTACTGAGGTGCTTACTCTCATTGATTCTCCCTAAAGATTATCTTTTCTTTTATAATTTCTTTTCTTCTGCTGCCTTTGATGTAAGAGAATTGGAAGTAACGATCATAATAAAGCAGGCCTAGACTAAGTTACCCTTGCTTGCATATAGGCCACAGTTATTGCAAAAAGTGATCTTTATATGATTCTTCAGCGTGATGTGTGAGAAACTTGATGGCCGTAAGGAATTTGTCAAAGAAACAAGTCAGTTACATGGTAACCTACCTATGCATTGAAGATCTTAAGGCAATTAATCCCTGTAAAAGATTGTAGGGATGATTCTGAAAAAGATAGAGAGAAAGAGACTGTAGGGATGAAGTTGGAATAGAAAACTCACACACGCATACTTAAAAATATGTGTGTATGTAGTTTGCACGTGAACAGATAGTTTTATTACTGTGTTGAGCAGAATTGTGTTGGTCAATTTTTTTTTCTTTTCTTTTCTAATTCAATTTAGTTTTGATAGGTCAATAATTGTTAGGTTTTTACTTGTATCATTCGTATGAGCGTACTTTTTTATTTAATAATTTATTTGGATGTGCATGTGCATGCGTCGTCCCTTGCATTGGTTTTATCTACTTATTGACTAGATGTCTCTATCTTGCCAACTCATCTTTCTGTTTTCCGCATGCTCTATGTTGTTTTTCTTCTTGACAAAAAAGCACGGGGGCAGCACAAATGCCTTCACCGCTACCGAGCACACCAACTATTATTTTGATGTTAATGCTGATTGTTTTGAAGAGGCTTTGGACAGGTGGATGCTACTATCAGTTTCATTTTTGTTGTTAATTTCATCACTATAAACTTGATGATTGTTATCTTGGAGTGTTTCTGTGGTTTATTGTTCAGATTCGCTCAGTTCTTTATCAAGCCCTTGATGTCAGCTGATGCTACAACCAGAGAAATCAAAGCTGTTGATTCTGGTTAGCTGTTCTGTTCTGATTATTATTTTTTTTCCAACTTCTTTTGCCTATTTAACCGTTATTTGCAATTATTGTTGAGGCCTGGGAGATAATTTCTCTTCGTGCTTACATATGTTTCAGAAAATCAGAAAAACTTATTGTCTGATGCTTGGAGAATGAGCCAGGTACCAATTGCTGCCTTGATTCCTTGTGAAGTCTTGATGTCCTTACAAGATGATGGATGTTTCATGTTGTTATCATGATCTCTATTCTTGGCTGTATCTAGCTTTTGTTTTCGCTTCTTTCAAAACAGGCTTGTATCTATTAAAGATAGATTTTGAAATTAGGTTCAGAAACTACTTTTTCGTAGTTTTGGTTTTGCACTCATTGAAATAATGCATGTATAGAACGAGGGTACACTGCCATTTTAATATCAAGGTGCCTGCTTTTTGCATATTATTTAGCTTGGGAAGCCACTTTTTGGAATGGAGGATAGCTAGGGTAATGGGGTTAAATGGTTTTTCCTGAAGTCCTGAAGAAGTGACACTTCTACAGTTCCTACATCAGGAAATAAAGTTTTTTGGGTTAAAGGATTGCTTCGCTTGTCACTAACTGAGCACGACTATCTAGTTTATGCATATTTTTCAACAAAATGTGAAACCAGTTCATATATTTGTAGACAATAAGAATTAATTTGGTGCTATTACGGAAACAAGATCATGTCCTACTCTTGGACTCAAGCAGGCTAGCTAATTGTAAAAGTAACATTTTGCCTAGTGTACTTACAACACAACTGTGTTCAGCTCCAGAGACATTTGAGTTTGGAGAGCCATCCATACCACAAATTTAGCACAGGTACGCATTTTTGCTTTTTTCTTAAAAACAATATCCCATCAAAATTGTAACAGCCAGGGTATCTATGCGTTAGGGGTCTTATGGCTAGGCTGATCTTAATCTGTATAGCATTCCGTTTGAGTCAGCAGGGAAGGATGTGATCTAGTCTAGTTTATTGCTTCGAATACTTCTTGCTCTCTTCTGACTTTTATATTATATACACCTTTATATTGAAAAAGTTACGTTTCCAATCAAAATCGAAATTAATTATGCAGACCATGCATGGTGGTGTTCTTTTAATTTTATGAGCTGTAAGCCATCCGGTAACCTGTCATTTTGTTATTTAGGAGTAATGATATTTTTATTTCTTTAGTAGCATTTTTGTTATTTGTTTTGTAATTTTTTTTTTTCTTGTTTGCTGCTACGTGCTACTAGTTGTATTGATCTACTTTTGTTTATGAGCGTTTACAACATCTTATGGAGGCTATTCTTATAAGACAAACACTGTTGCCTCTGGTTCAAAAGGTCTATCTTTTCTTACATTTTGCTACTCATATAGGGAACTGGGACACTTTGGAGGTCCGTCCAAAAGCAAAAGGGTTGGACACTAGACATGAGCTCATTAAATTTTATGAAGAAAATTATTCCGCCAACCTCATGCATCTGGTTGTATACGCAAAAGGTTAGTCTCTATAATTAGTGGGACACTGTAGCACTCCTTCCACACAACACCCCCCTCTTTTTAGAATAATAGCACGGTTAGTGGGTTTTAATATTTGACCATTTTGGTACTTGTGCCGTGCATATTTTCAGAGAACCTTGATAAAATCCAAGGTCTTGTGGAGGAGAATTTTAAAGATATTAAAAACACTGATCACAGTTGTTCTCGTTTTTCTGGTCAACCTTGCACATCAGAACATCTACAGGTATATGTTGCACCGCTTAACTTTTTACCTAGAGATTTACATGGTCACACTTCTACTTAGCTCATATGTCAAAATTATCCCATAGGGGTGTGTGGATCTTGAATGACGAATTTTGTTGTCCTTTCTTGTTTGCCGTTTTTTTCAGATTCTTGTAAAGGTAGTCCCAATAAAGGAAGGTCATAGATTGAGGATTGTATGGCCTGTTACTCCAGAGCTTCTCCATTACAAGGAAGGGCCTTGCGGGTATCTTGGTCATCTTATTGGCCATGAAGGAGAAGGATCTTTGTTTTACATCTTGAAAACATTGGGTGGGTTTTGTATTCTGTTATGTGACCGAGATTGTAGTTTAGCAGATTCTTTATGCTTGAAACTTTAAAGTTGTTTAATGTGCTAAACTAAACTTCAAATGTTGCCTTTTGCTGTTTGATTTTACCATAATATATTTACATCATTGTATAACCGATTTTACCATAATATATTTACATATGTATAAACTCTCTCCAACAAATTCATTCACGTTTGGATTTTTAATTTGTACTGAAAAAGTCGTTTTGCCAACGTTCAGATATTATGATATTTATATAACTATGTTTCCACTCTCAGTTTTTGTCAAAAATGTTTATTTTTATTCTATAAGAAAATTGCCTTCTTGATCAACCTTTTTTCTCTTGTCCCTTTGTGTTTTTGTTGTTTTGTCTCCCTGCTGGGTGCATGGTGCACACGTCCTGATTCTCAGTTTTCTTCTTTTTGGTTTCCTGTTAAAGATTCTCAGGTCTATTATCGTTAAGGTAGATATACTATGAAGGTTAACCAACAATAAAATTAGATTTGAAATACTGAAGTAGAAAAGAGAAGAAATTCATCAACTCAAAGGTGAAAGCTTTGGGTCTCTCATCTGTGGTAAACTGATCATAATCATGTTAACCAAGACAAATTGGTCAGAAGATTCTATGGTTTGGCACTTTTAGCCTAGCCTGCAAGTTGCCTATACTAGCAGAAAACACGTATACTTTACATGAGATGGTGCAAGCATGTAGAGAATGGACCAATTTTTACGCTTCAAGGAAACTCATGCAACTTTTGGATTGAATTGATTGGATAGATATCACATTGGAGGAAAGTGCATTGAAAAAATGCTCAATGATGATGGAATTATGGATAAATATTTTATTGCTATATATATATATATATTGTCGAGTAAAGTAAATGTAATTGCGTAGTAAAAGTTGTCTGTCATCAACCTGATTCTGTTGCTTGTTAAAACTCTGCAGGATGGGCTACTAGTTTGTCTGCAGGTGAAGGGGAGTGGTCTTTGGAGTTTTCTTTCTTTAAAGTAGCCATTGACCTTACGGATGCCGGTCAAGGTTAGTTCTTCCATATCCTCTCTTGGGCCCTTGGCAGACCTGGTTTCTTGTTGCCAACACAGATTTAAATTTTAGCTTATTTGTTAGCGATGAGTCCATCTAAGTTATCTCATGATGGGAATGATTAGGAAATTTATCTTTCACACACACACACACATTTAAAAGGTACCTATGCTCTCCAGCAACCTGGCATTTTGTGTTTTTGTAAACCTGATGGACTTATTTTGATTGAATTGCAGAGCATATGCAAGATATAATCGGTTTACTATTCAAATACATTGGTTTGCTACGGCAATCTGGTGTTTGCAAATGGATATTTGATGAGGTATGCATATGCAATATTTTTCAAGTGATTTGAATTCTTAAGGATAGAGGTTTTTTTTTTTTTTTAAAATGTTTTTCTTTTTGTTAAATATTTTTAAATTGTCTGTGTTTTCTACTATTCCATATTCGTATGCAAAGTTTTCCTGGTTATTATTTAAAGATTTTGAGACGTTTGCACAATATATTAATGAAGCTTGCAGCTATTTGTGAGACAAAGTTTCATTATCAAGACAAAATTCGTCCTATTGATTATGCTGTCGACATCACAACCAATATGCAGGTATTGTTTGGCAATTCTCTTTCTCGTTTTGGTTCTGTACAAAATGTTAAAGCAGTTTAACAATTCAAGGTTTATACTTTAAATTTTCCTGAATTTATTTTTCTATTAATGGGTAAAATACTTTTTAAAGAACAAATGAAATAATAGATGTATTAATTGTACTCTATACTTCTCTATTTGTCTTAAATTACTATTTATCTTAAATTGTTCGATCCTTGATATGCTTTTTTTCATCCTTGGTGGTTTTGACTACTTTGCAGTGTTGTGTTGTTTTGTAGAACTATAAGTAATACTAAACATTCCACTTTGAAGGGTTTGGACAATATGAACATGGTATTTGTAACTTAGGGAAAAGAATATTTGTTGCTTGTTTATCCTGTATGATGGTTTTGGTTAATTTACAGATATACCCCCCAAAAGATTGGTTGGTGGGTTCATCATTGCCCTCAAATTTCAGTCCAAGCATTATTCAAACAGTGCTAGATGAGCTCTCTTCGAGCAATGTGAGGTAATACAGTCACTTTTTGTGGATGTAAATTAGTAATTATTGAGCTTGAGTCCATGTTAAATCACCACGTTTGGATATTTTTTTTTTTTTTTTTTTTTTTTTTTTTTTTTTTTTTTTTTTTAAACCTTTATCTTATTGCAAGGTTTTATTATCTTTTTAGTAGATCATATGCTTGATTTTGGTTGATTAGAGAACTAGGTAAAGTTATATGGATGTGCAGTAAACCTGCATCAACGTTAACCATGACAAATGAACTTATAGCTCGTTTGGTTTATAGGTTTGAAAAGAAAAATTTGAATAGAAAATTTAAATTTTGTGAGAGAAAATGTTAGGATCCGTTAACTTGGGAACTTGTTGGTTAGTGGGCTGGTAGAGTTAGTAGGAATTTGTATAAATAAAGGGCTTAGTAGCTCACTAGAGTTATGTTGTGATTTTGAGAGTTTTGAGAGACTGAGATTAAGAAGAGCGGTGGTCTCTCGAATACCATCAAAGTTAGGAGTTCTCCGGAGTCCTCGAATACTCCAGTCTATCCTGAGCTTTCTTTACGTTTTTTTTAGTTTGGTTGTAAAATTCTATGAGCTAGTGTTGGTGATCAATAAAACTACTCTGATTGCCTTCTATTCTTGTTCTTTCTGTGTAAATATTGAGCTGTGAGAATCAGGTTCCTAACAATTTGGTATCAGAGCAATCGATTCTCGGAAAAAAAAAACTGTGGAAAAAAATTGCAAAAAAAAGGTGAGAAGAGTCTGGAATCGTGGGGTTTCAAGAACCAGAGCCGCCGACCGTACGAACTGTGATGGCGAGCGACGACGGAGGGAAGATGGCCAGATCCGGAATCGCGTGAGATTGACGAAGATTGGAGCCGTTTGTCGCGATATGGTGTTGAGACGTTCAGATCTGAGAAGAACGACGGCCCTTGGCTGATGTGATCTGGTCTGCAAATCCAATGCCGGCGAACGACACCAGAGATGTGACCTGAGATGGGCGATTCACGTCGGCGTGGGACAAAGGTGGAGATGCGAACTGTTTGGAGCGATTTTTCGCGACCCGGAGCTAGGTCAACTAGATCTGAAGTGAACGACAGTAGATTTGCGACGGGATCGAGTGTAGATGGGGCTGGGTTTCGCGATCCCGGTGCGTTCGAAGGTGATTCTGGCCGGATTTCGACAGGGTGTCGCGATTCCGGTGCTTCTGAGGCTAATTCCGGCCGAATTCAGACTGAGTCACGCGAGTTCGGCCCGATTTGGGTGGATTCTGACGAAATTAGGGTTGAGTCCCGAAATTCCGGCAGCCCTAGGTCTAGGTTTTGCCATTCTAATGTGATTGAGACTGATTCCGGTGATGTTTGGGTTGGGCCTCGAACTTACAGCAAGATTAGAGCCAATTATAGCCATATATGGATTGGATCATCAGGCATGAATGGGGCTTGGTCTGGGCGATCTGAGTTGGGTGAGGGAGATTGGGTTTTACAATCTGATTTGAGAGAGCGAGTTGGGTCTTCTCGATTTGGAGTCAAAATCAATCCAAGGGTTTCGAGTAGGGAGAGGGAAAGGTGGCACGACACCCTATGGGAGGGCCAAACAGATCAACGATTTCAGCGAATGGATATGCTATTTTTCGCCGGAGAAGACCCTAATAGGTGGGTTTTTAGAGCTGAATGATACTTTTTGTTCTATAGAATGAGGAACAGTGAGAAAATCCAAGCTGCTGAAATGGCTATGAAAGGTGATGCTTTGGCTTGGTATCGATGGCAGGATGCTCGTTGCTCGTTCTACAGTTGGAATGAATTGAAGATTCATCTGCTTAAGCATTTTAGATTGTCATCCGATGAGGCCGTACATGAGAGTTTCTTGGTGAAACATCAAGAGGATATTATGGCTTACTATAGATGACAATTTAAGGTACTTGCCAAACCTGGGAAAGAGATTTCAAATTCGATTTTAGAGAGAGTTGTCATTACAAAATTGGAAGTCGATAAAGAGCAAGTGGTAGGCAGTTCAAGCAGGTTGCTTCCAGCTCCAACAACATATGTTTCAGATCAAATGGATGTTCAAGGAGACTTGACTATGAAGAATTTTGAGGGCAAGGTGGACCAAGGAATTGAAAATGAAGTTGATTTTCAATTTGGTGCTAGTAATGAGGGGCTTCAAGATATGGGAAACAAGATGTCATTGACATCAAAATTTTCCAAGGATGTTACTATAGAGTCAGAGTTTGCTGCACCAGTGAAAGAAGTTAATAATGGAGTCCATTCTTGTATTTTAAAAGATGAATTTGATTCTGTTTGCAGCAATTTTGGAGCTGTTGACAAAGGAATAGAGAGTGTACACTTTCAGCTGCCCTCCATTGTTGATGTTCTGACAAACAACAAGGTAGCTTTCTCTGGCATGGTGGGAGGAAGGTTTTTGTTATAAATGAATTGTTTGAGCTAACCAACAAGGTCTTCCATTGCTACAAGGATGATTTTGAGGCCGAGCATCATGGTTTCGCTGCCTTTAAAGTGGTTCTCAATTTCAGCTCCAAACAAAAGTGTGAAGCTAAAAAAATAGAGTTAACAAGAACATTTGAAGCAAGTTCTGTACGAATCATTCCGTTCGACGTTCCAAGATCCAAGCTCATCAAGATTGGAAGGAAGTGGAATCATACGGCTGCAATTACTTAACACCTTGAGGACAAGGTGTTTCTTTGGGGCGGGGGTAATGTTAGGATCCGTTAATGACTTGGGAACTTGTTTGGTTAGTGGGCTAGTATAGTTACTAGGAATTAGTATAAATAAAGGGGTAGCTCACTAGAGGGAGGTTGTGATTTTGAGAGTTTTGGGAGACTGAGATTAGGGAGAGCTAGTGGTTTCTCGAATACCATCAAAGTTAGGAGTTCTCCGGAGTCCTCGAATACTCCAGTCTATCCTGAGCTTTCTTTACGTTTTTCTTAGTTTGGTTGTAAAATTCTATGAGCTAGTGTTGGTGATGATCAATAAAACTACTCTGATTGCCTTCTATTCTTATTCTTGTGTGTGAATATTGAGCTGTGAGAATCAGGTTCCTAACAATTAAGTCATTAACGGATCCTAATAGAAAACACTATAGCAAGAAGGTTTGAACTGTAGTTTGAACCTATGAAAAAAACGGGGCTTAGTATTGTTTCTCCGAGTTCTCTTCTCTATTGATTTTATAACGTACGTTCCATTTGATAGATTTTCTAACTCTGGGAGGTTTTCTGACATGCGTTCCATTTTATAGAATTTTCTGGGAGTCAAAGAAATTTGAAAACCAGACTGATATGGTTGAGCCATGGTATGGAACTGCTTATTCCATTGAGAAAATTAGTTGCTCCATGATTCAGGTTTGTTTTTTATCTTCATGTCATTTTAGTAGATTTATGGCTAGAGTTATAAATTGTAATTACAGTAAAAGAGTTCTTCTTAGACCGGTATAATAATATGCTTGTTTTGGTGCTCACTCTTTTAACTTAATAAGATTTTTTTTTAGTTCTGAAGCATAGAATCCTTAAAAACCTTATATTGCTTGTTATATTTGATTGCAGGAATGGATGCTGTCCTCTCCTAACGGAGATCTGCATCTACCATCCCCTAATGTCTTCATCCCCACTGATTTGTCAATTAAGAATGTGCATGAAGAGGTATACGTATATCAAAATTCGATAAAAAAGTTAACACCATGTCTCTGTATTTCTCATTCAATTGGTCTTTCTAAACAGGTCAAATATCCAACGCTCTTAAGAAAGTCACCATATTCAACATTGTGGTACAAACCTGATACCGTGTTCCTTACTCCGAAAGCATATGTTAAGATAGATTTCATCTGTCCCCATGCTAGTGACTCCCCTGAAGCTGAAGTTCTAAGTGATATTTTTACAGAGTTGCTAATGGACTACTTGAATGAATATGGTAAGATATCTTTGCAAACTTCATATGCTTTGATCTTGGGTTCCCGTATAAAGAAAAGTTCAAACATACTTGGCTGATCACAATTATATATTAAAGATACGCTCTCTTTTTAGAAAAAGCTTATTTTGGTCACTTGTTTCAGCTTATTATGCTCGTGTTGCTGGTCTTTACTATGGCATAAGCCACACAGATAGCGGTTTCCAGGTATTGTCTTAACTTTTGAATCTGATATCTTGTGCAAATCATGGTTAAAAAACAGAGAATAGGAGCTTAAATGAATAATAAAATTGCTCTATTGTATGCTAAATGACACGGTGTACAAAAAAGAAAACTAATTTTCTAATTAAAGAGAAATAATTAGCTAAATAATTCACTCTTAGAATCCCTCTTTGACAGCCGGGATGACAGCCTATCTACAGGCCTTATATAGTACAAATTGATTACAATTATTTTAGGAATCTTTCAACACTCCCCCTCAAGCTGGCGTGAATATGTCATTCATGGTATGCTTGCTGATGAAACATTCGAACTATGCCTTGGGAAGACCCTTGGTGAGAATATCTGCAACTTGGCCAGTGTTTGGTATGTAGGACATACATATCACACCGCTATCCAACTTATCCTTGATGAAGTATTTGTCCACTTCTACATGTTTTGTTTTGTCATGTAGAACTGGATTGTGTGCGATTGAGATTGCTGCCTTGTTGTGACAATAGACCTTGATAGGTGTAGGTATAGAAACCCTCAATTCTTCTAAAAGTCTTTTTATCCATAAAGCTTCACAGAATCCATGTGCCACTGAGCGAAACTCGGCTTTAGCACTGCTTGCTACCACACTATGTTTTTTACTCCCCCAAGTAACCAAGTTTCGTCCATCGAACGTGCAGTAACTTGATGTGGATCTTCTGTCACTTATACTACCTGCCCAATTTCCATCAGTGTAGGTTTCTATCTGAATATGATCCCCTTTTTTGAAGAGAAGTCCCTTTCTAGGAATTCCCTTAAGATATCTTAAAATTCTGAACACAGCTTCAAAGTGAGCAATCCTAGGTGAGTGTATAAATTGACTTACCACACTTAGTGGGAAAGCTATGTCAGGTCGTACGTGAGCCAAATAGATTAGTCTTGCAACTAATCTTTGGTATCATTCTCGGTCTAGTATTTTGCCAGTAGTAGTTGGTTCCAGCTTCAAATTAGACTCAATCAGAGTATCTGCTGCTTTGTAACCAGTCATGTCTGTTTCTTTAAGTAAATTGAGAACATACTTTCCCTGGTTTATGAAGATGCCTTCCTTGGATATGGCAAATTCCATGCCCAGGAAGTATTTTAGAGTTCCTAGATCTTTGATCTCAAATTCAACGTCCAACTTCTTCTTCAAGTTGTTGATTTCTACAAGATCGTCCCCTGTCATGATTATATCATCCACATACACAATCAAGATAGCTAATTTACCTCCCGTAGCGTGTTTGAAGAACAATGTATGATCAGCTTGGCTCTGTGAGAAGCCATGCTTTCTAACAACATTTCCAAAAACGCTCAAACCAGGCTCTTGGGGATTGTTTAAGACCGGGATTTCTTCAGCTTACACACTTTTACCCTTCCCAAGTCATTCTTCAAATCCGGGACGTAGATCTATGTAAACTTCTTCTTGTAGATCTCCATTTAAGAATGCATTTTTGACATCCAAGTGATGGAGTTGCCAGTTGCAATTAACTGCAAGAGAAAGAAGTATTCTGATGGAATTTATGTTAGTAACAGGAGCAAAGATGTCTTGGTAGTCTATTCCGTGAGTTTGAGTGAATCATTTTGCTACGAATCTTGCTTTGTATCATTCCATACTACCATCGGCTTTACATTTCACGGTAAACACCCATTTCCAAGCAACTGTCCTCTTATCAGTTGGTAGGTTAATCACACTCCAAGTGTCATTCTTCCTGAGAGCATTCATCTCTTCTATTACTGCTGATTTCCAATTCGGATTACCTAATGCCTCCTAAATAGTTCTTGGAACAAACAGATTAGAAATCTTCTTTATGACTGTCTGACAACCTTCCATAAGACAAATACTTAGCAATAGGATGTCTAGTGCAAGTTCGTGTCCCTTTTCTTAGATCTATTGGAAGATAAAGATCATTTGAGGACGAATAAGGCAATTCAAGTGATAGAGGAGTAGGAAGAAAGGACGGATTACCCTGAGTGGTCGTGGAAGGACCATTACTCGGTGAATCACATTGAACATCTGCTGAGGAAAAACTGGTGCCGTCGCATCTTAACGAAATCTCTTTTTGGTATAAACCTAAAGTTCAAAATGAGGAATATTATGGCCTTTTTGGTGTACTTCTCCCCCTGTCTCTGATGTAACAACATTTGGCATAGTAGGATTAGGGAATTCACAAGTTTACATATGTTCAAAAGTTGTTTCCTGAATTTGTTTATTAAAAGTGATTAAAGGTATTGACTCAGAAACATTCGGCACAGGTAGACTTATAGTTTCCCAAAAAGTATCTTCCTCAATTACTCTCTCCCCCTAAAGAGAATTTTTTTAAAAGAAAGGTTGGTTTTTGACAAAGGTTACATCCATACTCTTGAAAAATTTTCTTGTGACAAGATTAAAACATTTATAACCCCTTTTATTAGATGCATAACCGATGAAGAGACACTTTTCAAATTTCGGATCCAATTTTGATCGGAAGTTATTGGATATGTAAACGTAGCATGTAAAGCCAAAACCTTTCAGAGGTAGATTAGCACTTAACCGAGATGTGGGAAAGGCCTTTTTCTAAACAATTTAATGGTGTTTCAAATTTCAAAACTGGAAATGGCATTCTATTTATCAAATAACAGGCAGTCAAAAGAGCATTACCCCAAAGATATTTAGGAACATTCATTGAAAACATGATGGCACGGGCAACTTCAAGCAAGTGTTTTTTTTTTTTTCTTTCGACAATTCCATTTTGTTGTGGTGTATCACGACATGTGGATTCATGAACGACACCCTTTTCCAAAAGAAATGTTCCTAAGTACTTGTTAAAATATTCATTTCCATTATATGTTCTTAAAATGCCAATCTTAGTCTGAAATTGATTTTCAATCATGAGGAAAAAATCTTTAAAACATTGTTCAACTTCGGATTTCTTTCCCAGCAAATATACCTAACATACTCGGGTATGATCATCAATGAATGTCACAAACCATTTTTTTCCTGAAAGTGTGTAACCTTAGATGGGCCCCAAACATCATTATGAAATAAATATAATGGTTTTGACGCAAAATAAGGCTTCAAAGGAAATGAAACTCGATGATCTTTAGCTAAATGACAAGCCTCACAATTCAACTTTGAACAATCAATTCCTTTAAACAATCCAGGAAATAAATGTTTAAGATATGGAAAGCTAGGATGTCCTAATTTCCTATGCCATAACACTATTTGATCATAGACAAAGATTGAACTAGTACTACCTAATCCCTGAGCTTTTTTATTCCCGAAAGAAATCTCATCAAAGTAGTACAGTCCATTTATTTCCCTAGTAGTTCCAATCGTCTTCCTCGAGCTCCGGTCCTAAAAAACACAATGGGAAGGAAGGAAAAGAATAGAACAATTAGAATTTTTTGAAAATTTATTGATAGAGAGAAGATTACAGGCAAGTTTTCGAACATGTAAGACCGAATGAGAGTGGATTTTTCAGAAACTTTAATGTGTCCTTTGCCTGCAATTGGTGAGAAACTACCATCAGCTATTCTAACTTTTTTACCACCTAAACAAGGAATTATGAGCTAAACAGATGTGGGAGAACTTTTCATGTGATCAGAAGCCTCTGAATCGATGATCCAAGGGCCGGCTTTTGCAAGAACAAAGAGAGCTAAGGGTTTACTATCTGAATGTGCCATAGAACTGACAGGAATACTAGGTGACGAATCAGATTTCAGCAACTTAAGAAGATGATCTAACTGCTCCTTACTGAATGGAGAAGACCCGGCTTCATTTGCAACAGGAGGGTTCTTCTCACTCGGCGCCTGTTTCCCTTACCATTGGACGGTCTTCCATGCAGTTTGTAGCAAGTCTCTTGTGTGTAGCGCGTTTTGCCACAATAATTGCAGCGTAGAAGGTTTTTGTCTGCTCCACGATGGTTTTGGGAAATCCTGTGACTGACTTGGGCTTCGGGAATAGCCAGGGCTAACCCCTCTGCAGGTCTTGTTGCACCAGGAAATTTCTTCCCCAACTCTCCTCTCGGCGTACTTCAACAAAAACTTCACCAATTGGAGGCAGTGGGTTCCTTCCAATGATTCGGCCACGCACCTCATCGAATTCAATGTTCAAAGCAGCAAGAAATTTGAACACACGGCTGACATCTACCATCTTCTTGTAATGATTACAATCTTTCGATGATTTCCATTCATAATTATTAAACAAGTCAAGGTCTTGACAAATTCTCTTGAGAGAATTAAAGTATTTTGTAACGGAATCGTCACCTTGGCGAATTTCTCCAAATTGCAACGTTAACTCATACACTTGGGATTGATTCCTGAGGTTGGAATACATCTGTGACACGTTATCCCATAGGTCTTTGGCAGTGGAATAGCACATGTAATTGGCACCAATCTCCTCGGCCATGGAATTAACCAACCGGGTCATTACCATTGAATTTTCAGCATCCCAAATGGCATAGGCTGCGTCCTTCACGTTAGGCTTCTTCGCATCTCCTATAATGTAGCCGATCTTACCCCTTCCTCTGATGTACATTTGGACTGACTGTGACCACCGGAGAAAATTGTCGCCATTGAGTCAGATAGTGGTTATTTGAATAGGGTGATTTTCAGATGGGTTCCAGACAATTTGGGGTTCAGGCCGAGATTAAAATGATCGAGACTGAGTGGATTCGGACGTGGTTTCAGACATTGTGGGAGAAAAGAGCAGATTCAAACCCTAGGATTCTTTCTCTACTCTGATACCATAAAAGCAGAGAATAGGAGCTTGAATGAATAATAAAATTGCTCTATTGTATGCTAAATTACACGAGAATATAAAGTTCCATGCTGATGTACAAAAAAGGTAACTAATCTTCCTAATTAAAGAGAAATAATTAGCTAATAATTCTCTCCTAGAATCCCTCTTTGACAGCCGGGATGACAGCCTATCTACATGCCATATATAGTACAAATTGATTACAATGATTTTAGGAATCCCTCTGTGTTATGTGTGATTTTGCACTACCCCAATCAAATGTTAGAAACTTAGAATCTTGTATTTTAAAATTTTAAGGTTTAAACTCCTAAACTTTAATCATTAGGACCTTGATTAAGAAATTATGTACTGGGGCTTAATGCATTTGCAATCTCACAGTTTATCTAACCAATAGTGTGGTGACATAATTGTGGCAAAGGAAGACATTCAAATTCAGTGTCAAAGAGTCAGGGGTCCACAAAATGTTGAAAGGTACAAGGACAGTTTTGTATTGGTCATTGAGTTGCTGAACGAAACAATTGTTAGAAGTGTAATTTGGAGTGTCAGAAGTTGGTGATTTTGATTGGTATCTCATTCATTTTCTTTTGGCACTTATCTTGATCAGAGGCTCTAAACTTTGTAAAATAAGTTAAAATAAGTCATTGTCCAATGCGTAATCATAGCTATGTAAATATTTGTCTCATTTCCTAAATTTCATTCAAATGCTCAAGCCCGTCAATTCTTCCAGCGGCCTTCCATTTTAGAACAGCATAACAATCTATAGAGAAATTAAAGAGAGAGAGAGAGAGAGATGGTGGGTGAGGGAATAAAAGCAAAGTTGACTAAAATTAAAAAATGCAGAGGAATTTGGTTATCTTTTGTCAAAATGACTTTTTAATATTGCATGTGAGAGGTGACAGTGTAAAGATCTGCCTGAAAGTCATCTAAGCCATGAAGTTCTCCTCCTATCGGTTCCAAAGCTTGATATGCATGTCGACTTCGTTTCCTGTTTCCATGAGCTTTTAGGTCCTTTGGTTACTTAACAAAACTTGCCATTGATTTTTAAATTTATCCTCTATATATGTTTGATTATTTCCTCATGAACTTTATGTCTTTTATGTTTGAATAATGGACGGTCTTGTATTTTTGTTTTTAATTAAATAGATTTTGTGTAGGTGACTCTAGTTGGTTACAATCACAAATTGCGGATCTTGCTGGAAACTGTGGTGGAAAAAATTGCAAATTTTAAAGTGAAACCTGACAGGTTTTCTGTGATCAAGGTATACATTAAGGCCTTTAATTCCTAACGATCTTATTTTAAATGTCACTGTGAATTCATTGACTAGGTTTTGAACATCAGGACGACTCTTTGTTATGGTATTACACTAAACTTGGAAGTTATAAACATGAAACCATTCACCCTAAAAGAAATTGCAGAAATGTTGTGTGATATTGGACAGATGTATCTATTGCTATACAAATCTATAATTGTTTTACTTATATTCTCTTTATCAGGAAATGGTAACAAAAGAGTACCAAAATTTGAAGTTTCAACAGCCCTACCAGCAGGCTATGTACTATTGCTCATTAATTCTACAAGATCGCACATGGCCTTGGATGGAAGAACTTGAAATTCTTCCACATGTGGAAGCTGATGATCTTGCTAAATTTGTTCCTTTAATGCTCTCAAGAGCCTTCTTAGAGTGTTATGTAGCAGGTTCCCGCTTTTTAACTTTTCTACCAAAATAGTTGTCATTAACACATTCATATTTGAGTTTTTAAAAACTTCTTTCCCCCCCTTTTTTTTCCAGGAAATATTGAACACAGTGAAGCTGAGTCAATGATCCTGCATATAGAAAATGTTTTGTTTGAGGATTCAAAACCTATATGCCAACCTTTATTCCCATCCCAACATTTGACAAATAGAATTGTGAAGCTTGAAAAGGGTATCAATTACTTCTACCCTGCAGAAGGCCATAATCCAAGTGATGAGAATTCAGCCCTTGTCCATTATATTCAGGTTTTTCAGCTTTCTACATACAAAAGCAATTATGTCTTTTGCGCAGTGACATTCTATAGTTCTTGCTAAAACAGGCATGATTAGTGCTCAGTTCTGGATCCTTGGAGTGACGACCAATAAATTACTGTGGCATGTTTGTTAAACGATACAATATTTATGCTGTTTTGATATTGTTTCCGTAATACTTCCAATTGAAACTTTAGGTCCATCGAGATGATCTTGTGCTGAACGTGAAACTTCAGCTTTTTGCACTCATTGCAAAGCAACCAGCTTTCCACCAGCTTAGATCAGTCGAGCAACTTGGTTACATCACCTTCTTGATGCAAAGGTTTGCAATAATTTGTCATTCCTCAATTTGATTTATTGGAGAGGCGACATCAGCTCTCTTAAAAAGTGGCATATTTTCTTATTGCAGGAATGATTTTGGTATACGTGGAATACAGTTCATTATCCAATCAACAGCAAAGGTATATGGCATAGTAATACCTTTATTAAACATTGGTTCCCCATCCCCGTTAGCATATGGTCTGTATCCCAAGAACTCTGTTTATTTTAACAGGGTCCGGCACAAATAGATTTGAGAGTCGAAGCATTCCTGAAGATGTTTGAGAGTAAACTATACGAAATGACCAATGATGACTTCAAGGTGAGATCAACACTGCTTTAGTGCCTTTTGTGTTCTGTTTGGTCATTGCCCCATATTTTTTCAAACATTGAATTTTGGACAGTGTGTTTTGTGATTGAATTTTTTAAACATAGATCAAACTTTCCAAATTCGAAAAAATTATTTTAAAATAGCTGCTGTTTTTGAAAAGTTTGACCTATGTTTTCTGCTGTAAAGTCACTGCTGTTTTTGTTGTAAAATAACTGTAAACAGCCGTAAAGTAACTGCTGTTTTTGTTGTTACACAGAACAACGTAAATGCTTTAATTGATATGAAGCTTGAGAAGTACAAGAACTTGAGGGAAGAATCTGGATTTTACTGGCGAGAGATATCAGTAGGGACTCGTAAGTTCGATAGGAGAGAATCAGAGGTAAGACTTAAAAGAGATTTTGTCAGATCCACTCCTAACGTCTAGAGTTGATCAAACTTCTTTTTGTTGGTAATGTGATGTGCACTTATTCTAGGTATATACTAACATCAAGATTTCTTTGAAGTAAGATAAAGCCTAAGCAAGCAAAAACCTGTGATCTGCAAATATATAAATAAGATGGTTTAATCGTTTCAATGATGTTGAACCAGGTTGCAGCACTAAAGCAGCTTACCCAACAAGAATTAATAGATTTCTTCAATGAAAACATAAGAGTTGGCGCACCTCAGAAGAAGTCATTGAGCGTGCGAGTGTTTGGGAATCTCCACTCTTCCAAGTACACTGCAGACAAAAACGAACCAGCGCAACCATGCTCGATCAGAATCGATGATATTTACAGTTTCAGAAGGTCAAGGCCGCTTTATGGTTCATTCAAAGGAACCTTTGGTCATGTGAAGTTGTAGTAAAGCCTATAATCTTTGACAAGACGTTAACCGGAATTTGGGGATTGCAGATGGAACCCCAAGGATACTGATTCCCCATCCTCAATTCTCAATCAACCGGAATAGTGACTTTAGAATTCATGAAGAAAGCATATGTTGGTTCAGGAACTATTAGGGGATCGAAAAGATATTTGCTACTTTTTTTTTTTAAGCTCTCGGTTTCTTGGGTGGCTATAGTATTAATTGTTGACGTTCTTTTCCCTGGCTGGCAATAAAATTGTCCCCAGCAGTTTATTAAGGGTAATCTTGACAAATACTCCTTAAAAGTGTATGAGTTGTGATTTTTATCTTTTACTCTTGATTCATTACATTTTTAGTTAAATAATTACATTAACAAACATGTATTTATCAAGAATAAGGAGTAAAGATTTAGATTCACACTCTCTAAAAAGTAAATTCTCCATTTTTTTGTTTATTTATTAATGGTAGAATAGAGATTTTGCTTTGGAGCCCGATTCTTAGTGGAGAAAAGAGGATCTAAAATGTTTGGAAGTAGTGAAGATTAGTTTCTCTTGCTCATAGTGGCTTTCTTTTTCTTTCTTTTTTATTTTATTTTATTATATTATATTATATTTTTTTGTTGTGTGGCAAACTCCACATTCAGCTTGTTTGAATTTCAACGCCTTGGTCTCCAGATTTCTTTCTGCTGCATGATCGCTTTTTCTAATAACAAAAAAAAAAAAAAAAAAATCGCTTTTTTTAAAAAAAAAAAAAAAAAAAAAAAAAAAAAAAAATAGCATAGCAGTACTTCCACCTACTTTCCGTCTTCCGTTTCACTTTATGTTTCTGATCGACTGAGAGAATTGTCTTCAGTTGGGAGAAAGAGAAACAGTTAACAAAACTACAACGGTATTTGGTATTTTGCTTTCCTAAACTTTTCACGGGTTGGCAATATGCTTTCAGGCTCTTAATAAAGAGTTATCGATTTAGGCTCTTAATTGAATTTAATCTTAATGAAGAGTTGCAGAATTCTCCAAATTGTTGAGAGCGCCTAAGTTCGTTTGAATGGAAAAAATTGGAATTTTGAATGACAACGGAGGACATCGTATCATGTGCACTATGATATTTCTTTGTAAATTTTATGCATTGTGATATTTCTTTGTAAATTTTAATAACCATAATCGATGTGGGTGTTCTTTGTAACACTTTGTTAAACTAAAAAATTAATTTATTGAAATTAAAAATTTAACACAACCTACAAATGATAACTACGACAGAGAAAATATTGGTTCTTCTACAGATGTATGTTATGTAGTTTGTGTTTTGTTTCTTATAGTTCACCTTTTATGAATTCACCCCAATCTTGTTCATCACCTTTCATTATCGGCTCATGACCATTGAAGGATTTTTTCTTTTCTTTTTCTTTTTTCAACGACAACCCAATTAACCCCAAAAAAAAAAAAAAAAAAGGCTTATAAAAAGTGTAAAAGATCAGATGATACCGAATGACAAAAAGAGAGAAATGAAATGAAAAAGATGAGTACCATCAGATTAAAAACGACGTAGAAACAATAGAACGACAATTAATGGAAATACGTCAAATATATTAAAATGACCTAAAAATAAAATACCACAAACAACAGAAAGCACTAGAGATTGAAAGCTATTTTACAATAAAAGACGACAAGAAATAGATAAACAATAACAAGTTCAAGAATAACAACCCAACAAATAAAAAATAAATAAAAAATTCAAGAACAACAAAAAACATAAATGCTAAAACACAATAAAACGACAAAATCTTAAATAACCACGGTTACATAAAAACTAAAAAAAAAAACGAAATAACGACAAGAATATGGAAAGGATAAGGGCTTGCTCGCCATCTTCACCAATCGTTTGAACGCTTTGAACACGCATAAGACGAGAACAAGCAGTCGAGCCAATCTTGTAGAGAAAAATAAAAGAAAATAAAAATACTAATAACAATAACAACAACAACAACAACAACAATAATAATAATAATAATAATAATAATGATGATGATGATGATGATGATGAAACGACGACAACAACACTCGTACAAATTCGACCTATGAGATTTTGTCATACCTTTCATTCTAAAGTACACATACAAAAAAAGTTCAGCGTATACAAATTAAAAATACACGTATTGATATCCTTGCTGCTAAATTCACTTAGGTGTTGCATACTATTTACTTCCATTTTCTTCAAGCGACAGAATAAATAATGAACTCAGTATCGAATCCGTAATCTGCCTTGCCACCGTAAGCGCTGGCTTTTGGATTTGTGTTGTAAACATGCGAGTCATCGCCCTTTCCGCCGCCGCCATTTCGGGAGCCGTAGTTTTGGTGATGATGGTCTTCATGAGTAGGAGGGTGGTAGTACATGCGAACGATTGAGGACAATGAGAGTGAAATCTTACAGCTATTCTCACTCCGGCATCCAATAATTCCACAAATTTCCCCATACAATATACTTATTATCTCCTATATCTTGCTGAAACTCTCTCTCTCTCTCTATAAATATATATATATATATATATATGTATATGTTATATCTCCCTATTGCTGCTTGAGAGGAACGCTACATAGAAGAAGGAAAACAAATAGAGTTAAAGCAAAGCTATAATGAAAGTCGAGAAACTGCTCTGTAAAGCAAACGGTACTGTGGCTGCTATTTTATATAGCCTCTAGTCTGCCATTTTCTTGCTTGAGTTGACTTTATTGCATTGCAATGTGTCACATGTGTTTTTTGTGTGTGCGTGTCTATATATATATATATATATATATATAAAGACAGCTTGATGAATAACTTGCAATTATATTGTTGACGGTGTTTTTCTGACAACGCGTTGCTTACTCTCCAAAGATACTCTCAATAACACTCGCGATTTAACTAAGGATTAAAGTTGAGAAATAATGTAAATGAGACAGGAATTTATAGTGGTTCGGCAAGAACTCTTCCACTTGTGAATGCACTAATATCTTCTCAGATTACAAACCCTCTTGGAATAATGAAATAGTGCGTAACCCCTTTCTCGGTTTTCTTGGCTCTATTTATAGGCCTTTACATGTGATTATTCCTTCGCCGTTCCCAAGGAGGAAGCCATCTTCTGTCCCTCGATTTCCGGGTAGGTAGGTGAGTTTTCATGATGACAACCTCAGGAAATGCAGCTGATCCCTCTCATCTGCCGCCTGATTTCCTGACTCCTGCAGTAGTAGTTAGATCAATACGTCCTTCCCCGAGTTGATAAGACCGTTGATGGATTTGACTGGACATGCTGTCTCGACGCAGTGGCCTCCAGAAGTCGAGTCATGGTGGTCGACGCATCTCGCCGTATATGGCCTCTCAACGTAAAGGCCACTTCAGCTACAGTCTGCTCCCTCGACGCCAGCGACCGATTCTTGGCGAGGAGTGCTCGACGCCTGTCGTTCGATAGAGTGGTCGATTCCTCGACCATGGTGTAACAATTACCCCCTAGACTGGGACGTCGTAGTGCGACTTTCCAGGCTATACAACGTCGAGAGCGCCATGTGGAGAAAGCTTTTCTGCGGGTAAGGGCGGCCGCTTGTAGGTATAGTGCATCATTGCGGTTGGTTTCTTGGACAGTGGAGTAGTCACGTCAATCGTGTTAACAGTCACGTCCCCACTTCCCTGATGCCACGTGGCATTGGAAGGATGAATCGTAACCGTCCGATTAAGTCCTTTTCCGTTGCTTTCTCCCAGACCGTTCGATCGCACCTTCTCGGATCCACCGTCGGATGATTCTACGGTCAAGATTTGGAGTCCTTTGGATTCCTCGGGGACCCCTGAGCTCCTCCTCGGGCATATGTATATATGTCTTCATATCCGCAGCTCTCTGGTCACTAAGCCTTCAGGACGATGTCACTCTGCCGGATTTTTACCAGAACCTTTCATCTTCGTGCATCCTTCCGTGCATCGCTCTTTTTTGCCCTCAGACTCAGGCTCTCTTCGTATCCGGTAAGCCCTCATTCCTTTCGTTCTTTCTGCGGGTTTGGTTCCAGTGTCTGTAAAATCAGGCCCATACACGTTATAAGGAGGGGAGATGTACTTACCTGGCGATGCCGGCCGTGAGCCGGGGGTTGAGCCCTCACGGCCTGATCCGTTTGGGCGTAGTTGTTTTGGCCTGAGACCTTCGAGCTAGGCTTTGGGTCTCTTTGACCTATGGCATAAATTTGTCTGTCTTTTGTATGGCTGCAAAGCCCAAGTGTCATATCCTTGGCTCAGGGGCCTCTAGTCTGAACACTCGTCACTCCCCTTCGCTCTGTACTTTTGACCTCTTGACCACTAGAATCTGACCAAACCCCTTTTGCTTGTTTCCAGAACATGTTACCAAAACAAGTTAGGGGTCGAGAGGTCTCCACCTCCAGGGTAAGGGCCGACCCTGAAGAGATGGCCATATCCAGCTCATCCTCGGGTGATAGCGGGGATTCCTTGCTCCGCCAAGTCGAGGACTACACCGAGGCTTCGGCCTCTGCCTCCCGGTCAGATGAGCTAATACTTCTCGATGACGAGGATGCTAGCCTACAGGTCGACCCTTCTAAAGGCCGCAGCCATGGGGTGGTGTCGACCATCGGACTAACAGGGATGGTCACGGATGTCAATCCGTCAAATATTAGACCCCTGGCTGCGATGAGGGCCTTCAATAACACAGGGATCGACCCCCTACATTTTTACCTGATTTTCCCGACTCCCAATGATCGGGCACACGCGCCCCCACCCCGCCATATGACCGTATATACGCGCTCTTTGAGCTTTGGGCAGACTCTGCCCTTTCATCCCCTCGTGAAGGCCCTTTGCAGCCTTCACAAGATTTCTCTAGCACAGTTATCTCCCAACTGCTGGACGACCATTAACTCCATGATAATTTTGTGGAGAAAATATTTGAACCTCGACCTAATCGTCGAGGAGTTTTTATACTGTTACGCCCTCAAGGCCTCCCCGAACCAAAGGGGGTTTTTCTACTTGGCTGCCCACGCCAAGGCCAAGCCGCCCGTGCCCCCTATGGTGGTCGAGAAGACGTCCAGTTCGTACAGGTGGAAGCCCCAATTTTTCTTCGTTGGGGGCAATTCAATTCCCACCCTCTCGACGGCGAGTGTCGGATGGGGACGTAGACAGTATTCAGCCAATACTGTAGGTTATCCATTTTTGCTGACTTGATAACGTTTGTTTTGCCTGTCGAGCCTTTCTCAAATTATTGCTTCTTACTGTAGGTGACGTCGTCCCTCGACCCCGACTCTCTGCGTCCGCCCTTGCGCACATCGAGGAGATTCTTGCTCGTCCTGAAGACCTCCGTCGCTCCTCGGTTCTCAATACTGTTGAGAACCGTCGACTGTACGGCTTGTCTGTGCTTCTCGACACCCAGCGCTCCCCAGTTGTTCCTCCTGCTGATTTTCTTGGCAGTGAGTTGGGTTTTTCTCCCCCTCATTTTTTAAGCAAGAGCTAGGGAAAATGGGTGAGTAGTCCTTGATTTGGCCTCTCTTTTCTTGCAGCCGCACCGTCCGAAATGAGGTACACCATCCCGGGCAAGCAGAAGAAAAAGAAAGGGTGAGATCCCACCCCTGCGCTGCCGAGCCAGCCGCGCGTCCAGGTCACTCCATCCCTTGGCGTCATTAAGACTCCAGTTCGGGGGATGTTTGTGGTCGAGCCCTCCGTTAAGAGAGCAAGGGTCAAAGTGCCCCATGCTCGTGCCGCCGTCGAGGGAACCTCGTCTCAACCTTCCCGACGCTCAGATAGGGGAAAAAAGTGCCCCATGCTCGTGCCGCCGTAGATAAGATAAAAGTTTTCATTCTGTACATGCCAGATCATGAATTAGTAAAATAGGTTCTTGTCTCTTTGAATCGTATTATCGATGGCGAATATTTTCGTATTTTGAATAAATCGTATAGTGAGTGGATCATGGCTGCGTTTAGGAGCGATCCGCCCCTTCTTGAACAAGCCGGTGGTGTAGGCGAGGTTCCTTGTAGCATGCAGCCAGACAGATATATAGAAAGTGTGCAGTGAGGGTGGTTCTGACTTCACCGCAGCTGACGTGGTCCCCCAGTACCTCGACGCTGCTTTGCGGTTTCCTCCCCGCTTCAGCCTCCCGCTCCAGGCCATATATTCATACTTCGACCCGGATTCCTGGGGCCTCAATGCCGGGAAGAGCATCCTGGAGCGTCAGCGCTTGACCGTGACGCACCTGGTCTCAGTAAGCTTGACTTGCTATCCCTTGACATTTATCGGTCGAGCGCCCGGTTTTAATGCCTTAGGACTTATTTTCCTATTTGGGTGCTTCAGGCTCTTGAGATTGCACTCCAGAACTACGTGGAGCTGGAACCCCTACTCGATCAGAACACGGCATTGAGAACTTCAGCTGAGGAAGTTGAGGCCTTGCGCACTGCTCGGGACGAGCTCTCCTTCAGCCTGGACGCCGAGAAGGCCAAGGTCCAGTCCCTGGAAGAGATTATGGAGAAGGAGAAGGAGAAGAGCTTCCAGGCGGGGTGTTCCTCAGCAGTCCAGGAATACCTTGTATCTCCCGTCTTCGAGCAGAAGAAGAGGGAGGTTTTAGAGGAGTTCCTGAGGTCCGAGACATATAACCGCGCCGTCGATGCCAGCCTGGAGGCCTTCAAGTCGTCCCCAGAATTCCAGCGTTTGGTCGACGCATAGGTAGAGCAATTCAAGGCTTCAGGGGCTTTCGATGGTCTCGTTACTCAGCAACTTGAGGCTTACAAGGTCTCCGCTGAGTTTGCCGAGCTCCAATTGTCCTTGATGACATCCGCTGGCGACCAGATCCTCGACCGCTTCTGCAGAAAACGTCCAGACGTCGACCTGTCCTTCCTCGACGAGTCTGACAGCGAGGAGGTGGAGGTGGTCGATCTCGACCCGGAGGCTGGGAGCGTTAATCAAATACAGGCAGATGTTGAGCAAACACCCGGGGACGTTGAGCAGGCACCAGGAGATGGCGGCAAGTCGGCGCTGGGAGTAGGTGGCGAGAAGGCATCGGGGGACGGGGCTGAGCAGTGACGAGACCATCTACTTTTCTCATGCTTTCTTTTTCTTTTTGAACGGCCATGAGGCCAAGACATTTATTTGCTGGTCTGTAACGGCCATAAGGTCAAGACAAGTATTTTTATTTATTTTTATATATATTCATGCTTGTTTTGCTCATTGTGTGTGGAGAATTTTTGGCTAAGTGTGGTTGAGCTTTAGCTCGACCACCTTTGTAAGTTTTTTTTTTTTTTTTTATTTAGGGGGGGGCTCATTGTTGGCCTTATCGCCCCCTCGCCAAAGCTCGACATAGACAGTTTCTATTTATTTATTGCTTTAAGTACGGTTAGGTCAGAGCTCACTGACTTTGCAGGTTTTAGGGAACCCTATTACCCCTCGTCAAAAACAAAGTCTTGGACTTGTTTTTGACGCGCGGTGGTCGACGTATCGACAGCGTTTAGTCGACGTATCGACATTTTGGTCGACGTATCGACATTTTTAGGTCGACATATCGATATTTTGGTCGACGTATCGACGTTTTTTGGTCGACGTATCGACGTTTTTAGGTCGACGTATCAACGTTGACAGTGGATGAGTGAGCCCATATGAGAATCAGTCGAGACGCAAAACAGAGTTGGCTAAGTAGACAATGAAATTTACTTCTATTTATGTACGATTTACAAATCGAGGCTCTTCACAAGAATAGAGAACACGTAAAAAGTGCTTAACTTAGCCTCCTTTTTTTTTGTTGGTCGACGTACCTCGCAATCATTGTTAGTAGACCTTCAACTGGTCCGCATTCCAAGTGTGCTTGAGGTCTCGACCATCAGGCTCTGCAAGTCGATAAGACCCGTTGGCCACAACTTCCTTTATTCTGTAGGGTCCTTCCTAAGTCGGCCCCAAGGCACCAGAGTTCTTGGGCTTGGTGTTTGGGGTTACCACCCGCAAGACCAGATCTCCAACCCTGAAGCGTTTCGGGTGGACTTTTTTGTTGTAGTACCTAGCAGTTCTGGCTTGGTACGCGGTGAGCCTTAGCTATGCATCTGTGCGTCTTTCTTCCAGAAGGTCGAGCTCCAGTTCATCAGCTCGACGTTCCTGCCTTCCTCGTATCGAGATACTCGGTAAGTCGGGATAAAGACCTCGACAAGGAGAACTGCTTCGGCTCCATAGGCTATTGAGAAGGGGGTTTCCCCCGTAGTGGTCCTATTCGTTGTTCTGTAGGCCCACAGGACTTTCGGCAGCTCGTCTGCCCATTTTCCTTTATAGGCGTCGAGCCTTCGCTTAAGCGTTAAATTTATAATTTTGTTGACCGCCTCGACCTGCCCGTTGGACTGTGGGTACACAACAGAGAAGAAGTTCTTATGAATTCCCAATAGTTCACAAAATTGGTTGGTGTTGTCGTTGTTGAACTGTCTCCCGTTGTCGGACACGAGAGAATGCGGTACACCAAACTTGCAAACTATGTTGTTCCATATGAAGTTAGTGCATTTCTCCTCTGAGATAGTCGTTAGTGGCTCGGCTTCCACCCATTTGTTGAAGTAGTCGACGGCGACAATGGCGAACTTATACCCTCCGGGGGTTTTGTGCAGGGGGCCAATAAGGTCAATCCCCCATTTAGCGAAAGGCCAGGGAGACACTATCGATGTGCGGTCCTCTAAGTGCAGTCGAGGGGTTGGGGCGTACCTTTGGCAGCTTTCACACTTCTTCGCATACTCGGCTGCATCCTTCTTGAGACTTGGCCAATAGTATCCCTGTTGTAGTATTTTGTAGGCTAGGGACTGTCCCCCTACGTGGTTTCTGCATATCCCATCGTGCACCTCCGAGAGTACCCTATTTGATTCTCCCTCGCCGAGGCACCTGAGCAGGGGCGTCGAGTACCCCATTCGATAAAGAAGATCATCGTGCATTGTGTATCTCACCGCTTGATACTTCATCTTTTTTGCATGATGCCTGTCCTCGGGGAGTTCACCGTCGACCAAGTATCGGATGATCGGGTCCATCCAACTTGGCTGGTGGTCCACTGACATGACCTCAGGCCTCTTTACTGTGGTCGGGGCTTTTAAGACTTCTACGGGAACTAAGTTCAAGAGCTCAGCATCTTTCGACGTCGCCAACTTGACGAGAGCGTCGACATTGCTATTCTTTGCTCTCAGCACTTACTGTATATTATAGGCCATGAACTTCCCCAGAGCCTCTTTGACCTTCTTTAGATAGGCGACCATTTTCTCATCCCGGGTTTGGTACTGGCTCTTTACTTGGTTCACAATCAGTTGTGAATCACTAAAGATATCTAAGCTCCCTACTTTTAAGTGCTCCGCTAACCGGAGTCCGGCCAGCAGCGCCTCGTATTCGCCTTCGCTATTGGACGCGGGGAATTCAAACCTAATGGCCGAAATGATCTTGTGTCCCTCAGGTGTATGCAATACCATCTTGCTCCACTGCCGTTTTCATTGGAGCTCCCGTCGACGTAAAGCTTCCATCGTGGTGGTGCATTAGCCTCATCGGCTCCATCCGGCAACCCCGCGAATTCTGCCACAAAGTCTGCCAGGGCTTGGCCTTTAATGGCAGCCCGCGGTTTGTAGTCGATATCAAATTGGCTGAGCTCTATGGACCATATTAGAAGTCGACCAGAAGCGTCGGGCTTTTGTAACACTTGCCTGAGAAGATGATTGGTCAAGACCTGAATACTATGGGCCTGGAAGTAGTGGCGCAACTTTCTCGCTATCACAACCAGCGCGAGGGCGAGCTTTTCCATCTGGGGATACCTCGTCTCAGCGTCGAGCAAGCGCTTGCTCATGTAATACACTGGCAATTGCATCTTATTCTCTTCGCGAATCAACACCGAGCTAACGGCGTGTTTTGAGACCGCCAGATAGCTCAGTACCTCTCCGGTCACCGGTTTGGGCAGCAGAGGCGGTTTCCCAATATGTTCCTTCAATTGCAGGAACGCCTGTTCGTACTCCTCCGTCCATTGGAATGGTTTGCTTCCTCTCAGGGTGTCGAAGAATGACACACACTTATCCGTAGACTTTGAAATAAACTTGTTAAGCGCGGCCACACAACCTATCAGCTTCTCGACTTCCTTGGGCTTCCTTGGTGATTTCATGTCGAGGAAAGCATGTATCTTTCCCGGATTGGCCTCAATTCTTCGACTACTCACCATGAAACCCAAGAATTCAACTGACGCAACGCCAAACGTACACTTGTGGGGATTTAGCTTCATTTTGTACGTTCTGAGGACGCCGAACATTCTCCTGAGGTCCTCGACGTGGTCCTCCGCTTTCCTACTCTTTACCAACATATCATCCACGTATACCTCCATTGATTTTCCTAATTGTCCCGTGAACATTTTATTGACGAGGCGTTGATAAGTCGCTCCCGTATTTTTTAGACCGAAGGGCATGACTTTGTAACAGTAGAGACCCCTGTCGGTGACGAACGCCGTGTGCTCTTCGTCGCGGTCGAGCATAGGTATTTGGTTGTACCCGGAGTATGCATCCATGAAGCCCAGTAGTTCGTGTCCCGCTGTGGCGTCGACCATCTGATCAATTCTGGGCAGTGGGAAGCTGTCCTTGGGACATGCTTTGTTCAGATCACTGAAGTCAACGCATGTTCGCCAATCCCCATTGGGTTTCCACACCAACACAGGATTTGACACCCATTCTGGGTATAGGACTTCTCGGATGAAGTTGCTCATAATCAGCTTGTCGACTTCTGCCCGCAGGGCCTCGTACCATTCTGCGTTCATGGGTCGACGCTTTTGTCTTTTAGGCGGGCACTTTTTGTCGATGTTCAACCTGTGACACATTATATCGGAGTTTATCCCTTCCATATCTTCGTACGTCCAGGCGAACACATCAAGGTTGCTTCTGAGGAATTCAACCAGTCCTTCACGGGTCTGCCCCTCTAGCCCCGAGCCCACCTTCAGCCTCCTTGAAAGCTCTCTCTCATCGATGGGGACTTCGGTCAATTCCTCGACCGGTCCCGTTCCAGGTTCTTCCGCTGGGAGCCTCAGATCCAGGTTGAACCCTTCTGCTCTGGTCTCCACCATCCTCAGTTCTCTTCGTACCTGTGTCGGCTCGGCATAGTGGCAGACCGTCTCCGAATACGTAAGCCTTGACTCGTACTGGTTTTCGCGAACCCTTCCAATCCCAGTGGGAGTCGGGAACTTCATGGTTTGGTGGTAGATGGATGTGGCCGCCTTCATTGCCCTCAGCGTCGGGCGCCCTATGGCCGCGTTGTATTGGTCGCCTCCCTTCACCACCAAGAACTTTGTTGTTGAGGCAGTCGAAGTACAAGATGTCCACCGAACTACCATTGTCAACCAGGATACGGCAAACCGTGTGGTTACCGATCATGGCCTCCACGACTAGTGCGTCGCTTTAGGGGAAAGGCACCCCATTCGCATCGGCCTCCGAGAACGTGATCTCGGCCTCTTCGTATCGCGCTGCCTTGGCCTCTCTTCCGGAGATGTTCATGACCTTCCGGTTGAACTTGTCCTTTGCCTCTCACGCGTAATCCTTATGTGCACGGCAAGAGGTGCCGCCGAGGTATGGCCCTCTGAAAATCATTCTTATAACACCGGCGGGTTCCGGCGGATTGTCATGCCTCTGATCCTCCCGTCGGTCGTTATTACGTCAATTGTTGTTGTTCCGACGATCGGCTCGGTACTCACTGAGCCTCCCTTCTCGGATCAATCTCTCGACCTCGTCCCTCAGGTCATAGCATTCGGCCGTAGTGTGCCCACTCTCGCCATGAAACTGACAATACTTGTGTTGGTTTCTCCGCGCTGGGTCAGACTTCAGCGGCGGTGGTCGACGCAGGACCTGGAGGTGACTGAACTCGTGATAGACGTCCTCGATCCCCATAGTCAAGGGGGTATAGGCGTCGTACCTTTGCGGCTTTGGTCGTTTGTTTTCCCCTTGGCTCGTTGAGGCGTTGCCGCCCCTGCTGCTTGGAGCGGGCTTATACCTCTGCTTGGCTTGCACCTGAGGGTGACCTCGGTGCTTCTTACCGTTTTTCTGATTGTTCGCCTGCCCTGCCTCTTCCTTGACAGGGGTTGCCGCCTTACTCTTCAAGGCCTTCTTAGCCTCTTCGGCGTTGATGAATCCCTGTGCCCTTGTCAGGAATTCCTGGTAGGTATGGGGCGGTCTCCGGTCGAGGTCCGTGCTGTAGGGGATATCCTTCTTCATGCTCGATAGTACCCCCATCAGGGCTACCTCGTCGGATATTCCCTCCGTGGCGGCGACCTGTTCCCCGAACCGGGCTATCCAGTCTTTCAGAGACTCATTAGGCCCTTAGTACACCCTCGACAGGTTTTGTTTAGGTGGAATGTACTTTTTGACACCTATGAACTAAGTCAGGAAGTCGTTCTTCAAGTTATCCCAACTGGTGATGGAGTTCGATTTCAAGGATCTGAACCATTTCCTAGCGGAATTAGAAAGGTGGTTCCTAAATGCTCGACACATGACCTCCTCGGGGTATCCATGCAGGACCATATGCCCTGTGTAGACTTCCAGGTGGTCGTCCGGGTCACTCCTTCCGTCGTACAACGGAATGGGGGGTGGTTTGTACCTATCTGGCAGCGGCACCAGAATAATGTTTTCTGTGAACGGGTGATCGTGGGATGTGTACATCTTGGTGTCGACATTGACCGCCTCGGTGACCTTTCTCACAACTTGTTCGAAGTTGTTTAATCGGCTCCTTATTTGTTTTTCGAGCCTGGCCATCTTCTCAGCCAGGGCTTTATTCTCGGCCGTTAGCTCGTCCTCCTTGACGCGCTGGGCGTCTCGGTCACGCTGAGCATTTAACTTTCCCCTGAGGTCTCCTCCGCGCACAGACGAGGATTCCACGGGGACGACATTCCTCCTGTTAACGTCGACCCGGGGCCGAGGAGGTACGTCCTGGGTATTCACAGCTTGGATCGCAACCCTCTCCTGAGGCACGCCCTGATTATTCACAGCTTGGGCCGCAGCCCTCTCCTGGGCCATTCTCCTGGCCGCCCGCTACCGGCTTCCCACAGACTTGTTAGACCTGGCTAGGCGGGGGCTGTTGGCTCCACTATCACCGACCCCCTTGGCGTCACCACGTTGGTCACCAATCACTTATTTCCTAACGGCGGCATTCACTGGGTTCATCGGCGCGTCCTCCAACGGGGGCATCGAGTTTTGCCGTTGATCCCGCCCGGCGAAGGCTGTAGCCATCCTTTCCACGGCTGCAGCCAGTGTTTCGACCTGCTTCTGGAGCTGGTCAATACGGTCTGGGGGATTCCTAGCAGACGGTAGGGGTGGAGTCGTTGAGGTTCCTGCGATGGCGGGAGCCTTATCTTTCTGATTAGCCGTCGTGCTGCGAGTGTTCTTCGGAGCCATGGTTGCTGTTTCTCATTGGATTTAATTTATGGGTTCAACAGGCCCTCCTTCTAGCACCAATTGTTGACGGTGTTTTTCCAACAAGGCGTTGCTTACTCTCCAAAGACACTCTCAATAACACTCGCGATTTAACTAAGGATTAAAGTTGAGAAATAATGTAAATGAGACAGGGATTTATAGTGGTTCGGCAAGAACTCTTTGCCTAATCCACTTGTGAATGTAGTAATATCTTCTCAGATTACAAACCCTCTTGGAATAATGAAATAGTGCGTAACCCCTTTCTCGGTTTTCTTGGTTCTATTTATAGGCTTTTACATGTGATTATCCATTCGCCGTTCCCAAGGAGGAAGCCATCTTCCGTCCCTCAATTTCCGGGTGGGTAGGTGAGTTTTCATGATGACAACCTCAGGAAATGTAGCTGATCCCTCTCATTTGCCGCCTGATTTCCTGACTCATACAGTAGCAGTTGGATCAATACGTCCTTCCTCGAGTTGATAAGACCGTTAATGGATTTGACTGGACATGCTGTCTCGACGCAATGGCCTCTAGAAGTCGAGTCATGGTGGTCGACGCATCTCGCCAAATATGGGCTCTCGACATAAAGGCCACTTGAGCTACAGTCTGCTCTCTCAACACCAACGATTGATTCTTGGCAAAGAGTGCTCGAGATTACAAACCCTCTTGGAATAATGAAATAGTGCGTAACCCCTTTCTCGGTTTTCTTGGCTCTATTTATAGGCTTTTACATGTGATTATCCCTTCGCCGTTCCCAAGGAGGAAGCCATCTTCCGTCCCTCAATTTCCGGGTGGGTAGGTGAGTTTTTATGATGACAACCTCAGGAAATGCAGCTGATCCCTCTCATTTGCCGCTTGATTTCCTGACTCATACAGTAGCAGTTGGATCAATACGTCCTTCCCCGAGTTGATAAGACTGTTAATGGATTTGACTGGACATGCTATCTTGACGCAATGGCCTCTAGAAGTCGAGTCATGGTGGTCGACGCATCTCGCC
>NW_010358626.1:0-1190 GCF_000414095.1 Morus notabilis | reverse complement strand
AAATCTCAACCTTCAATTCACGAAGCTTAGTAATAATAACTTACAATTCATGTATTTGATCTAGAATGGACTTGGTGTCAACCATGACATATTCTAAAAATTTCAAGATGAGAAATTTGTCCATACCTTCCTTCTTAGTTTTGTATTTGTATTCGAGAGCGTTCCAAATCTTCACCGGAGACTCCATCGAGTTGTAAAGATCGTAGAGCCTATCGGAGAGAGTGTTGAGAATATGACCCCGGCACATGATTTCATCATCTCCTCGCTTCTTCCTTGCGGTCTTCAATTCTTCAGAATCATCCTCCTTTGGTTCAGGAAATGGCTCCAATTTCGGATCAAGTACGTAGGCGATCTTAAGCACGGTGAGAAGAAAGAACAACTTTCCTTTCCAGCGAGTGAAGTTGGTACCATCAAAACGATCAAGTTGAACATTAGGATTGAGGAAAGACGTCATGTTCTTTTCAACCTCCATTGCAGCAAGTTAAAAACCTTAAAGATTGTTAGGTAAATTCGGATTTGGGAGGATGAAAAGAATAGAGAATTCAGAAACAAGGGTTTGAGGCGTATAGGAATACTTTCCTTTAAGGTTTTATTTGCCCTCACTTCTCAAAGTTTGCGAATGAGTTTTTAAATGGCAAATTACCCCCAAGATACAACAAACCCTTGAACACAATATCCAGCAAAAAAAATATTGAGTTCCAGAACAATATATATCTGTATTTTCTGAAGTCCATCATATAAAGATAGGGATGCATCCATCCTCTTTAAGTGTTACAACCTTTCACATAAAGATACCTTTTTCAATTTGATGGTTATCTTTTATATGCTAATGCACTTATATCAATAGTTATTTCTATTGTTAATAAGTGCTCAGATATGTGAGAAAACATATCACAAATAGATGCAATGGTTCGAGACCTTTTCAGATCACTAAAACACACGAACACATTTTCCGTCGACAATTTGCGCTGCAGCGTCCAAGAGGCGCGCTGCAGCGCGCAGGCTTAGCAAAACAGACCCGAGGGGTCTGTTTTGCGCAGGCTGCAGCGCACGCTGCAGCGCGCGGACCTAGCAAAAACAGACCCGATAGGTCTGTTTTGCGCAGGCTGTAGCGCCCAAGCGCGCTGCAGCGCGCATATCTGCGCGCTGCAGCGCGTGCTTGCTTCAGCCCACACTTCCTGAATGTGTTT
>NW_010358625.1:5074-7481 GCF_000414095.1 Morus notabilis | reverse complement strand
CAACTTCTAACCCCATAAAATATTTCAATCTCCCCAAGTCCTTAAGCTTCAAGCAGCTGTCAAGAAAAATATTAAGACCTTCCACGAGTTTCTCATTGTTACTAGCAATGACAATATCATCAACATAAACCAACAAAGCAATAAAAGAAACTTCATCCTTATTAATGAATAAAGAGTTGTCTGCAGCAACTTGCTTAAAACCTTGCTCAAGTAATGCACTTGAGAATTTATAAAACTATTGACGAAAGGCTTGCTTAAGCCCATAGAGGGATTTATGTAGCCGACAAACAGGATTAAATGGTAGAGACTCCCACTCACGGTGATAACCAGGAGGCAAAGACATATAACCTTCCTCTTAGAGATCACCCTGAAGGAAGGTATTATTCACGTCGAGTTGTGTGAGATGCCAACTATGAATGACAGCTAAGGCAAGAAGAACCTTGACAATTACCACTTTAGCAACATGTGAAAAAGTATCAAGGTAATCAATACCCTATTGTTGCGTGTACCGTTTGGCGACAAGGCGAGCTTTATAACGCTATAAAGTTCCATCAGCTTAATATTTGATTTTGTACACCCATTTACAGCCAACAAGGTGTTTCTCATGAGGTAAAGAAGTCACAGACCAGGTGTCATTTTGCTCAAGAGTCTCAAGCTCTACAGTCATTGCCTTTCTCCATTCCAGTATAGCAACAACTTGTGAGAAACTAATTGGTTCGAAGTGTGTGAAAACAGCATGACAAATGCTTCATGTTCATGAGATAATTTGTCATAACTTAACATATGTGAGAGAGGATGTACAGTGGATGATGGAGTGTGAGAGACACTAGAGAAGTGATAGTCTCGAAGATATGAATATGATTTTACTTGATGAGTTGGACGTGTGGAAGATGTGGGAATATGAGTAATTGGATTACTAGGCATAGGAAAGAAGACTCGACATTAGAGACATAAGGCAACACACGGTCAGAGAAAAAATCAAAAGAAGAATCTGAAACAGTCTCCTTTTAGAAAGGGAACACTGTCTCATGAAAAACAACATCCTTAGAGACGTCAATGGAATTGGTGGCAAGGTCGAGGAGCTTATATCCTTTATACCTTGGAGGATAACCAAGAAATACAGACTTAATTGCTCTAGGAGAAAACTTAGTGCAATGTCTAGGAAGTGTGGAACCGTAACACAAACAACCAAAAGCCTTAAGATGAGAATAGGATGGCATCTTTTCTAAAGACGTTCAAATGGAGTTTTATTGGACAAGAGAGGTGATGGGGTTCGATTTATTAGATTAAGTGATGTGAGCACACAATCTCTCCAATAAACCAATGGTATGTTTGATTGGAAATGGAGAGCCTGAGCTACATTAAGGATATGTTGGTGCTTTCTTTCCACAATAGAATTTTATTGTGGTGTGTCTGTGCAAGAGTGAAAAGGAATGAAGCTTTTGTAACAAAAAAATTTAGAAAATGACAATTCCTTAGCATTATTAGACCTAACAGATTTTATTGCCACATTAAAATGGCTTTGAATTAAGGTGAAAAACTCTGGAAAAACTGTTTTGACATCAGATTTAGCACGAATTAAATATACCCAGGTAAAACACGTGCAATCGTCTATAATGGTTAAGAAATATCGATATTCCTCAGTACTTATTGGTGTAAAAAGCCCCCATATATCACAATGAATTAATTGAAAAGGAAAATCTGACATTGTGGAGAGTGAGAGAATTGATTGACAAGAGATTAAAATGAAATTGTGGAATGTAGAGAACATTGTGGAGAGTGAGACTATCACATAAACGAACAGAACCTATGCGAGTGATCGGTACCGTGAGATAAGTGGTTAGAGAGATAGAGGAATTAACTACAGGCCTACAACTGTTAAAACATGAAAAGGAGCAACAAACATGGTGGGTTGCTCCTGTGTCCAGAACCCAAGATGTGGAAGGAATTTGAACACAGGACAAAGTAGAAACAGAAGAGAGTGAAAGAATACTGCTGAAGCTTAACACAGAAAGTCCAGGCTATTGTGGATCTGAAACAGAGCAGGCACTTGTCTAGAACAGAGAGCTCAAAAGAACAATAAGTTGCTAGCATTGAGAAGCAGTCAAATCCTTAACTAAGGATTCAGAGGTGCGCTCTTCAACTACCGTTGCTGTAACTTGATTAGCCTGTGGCTTAATTGGAACTTGTTTGGTTTTTGGCTTATAACCAAGAAGGAAGTCGTGAAGCTTATAGCATCTGTTGATTGTGTGACCTTGCAAGCAACAATGAGTGCAGAATGGACGATCTCGTTTTGGCTTTAGGTTGACGTTAGCTATCGCAGCGATAGCAGCTGAATGAGATGGATCCCCCATGGTCACAGAGGTGGGAACAAGAACTCCATTGTTGATTGCCCGTTGACGCTCTT
>NW_010358625.1:0-3082 GCF_000414095.1 Morus notabilis | reverse complement strand
ATGACCATCGGTAGACTCAATTAGAATTTCTATACTTAACGGAATTATTAGAAATTCATATTGTGTCTGTGTCCTTGTTCCACATAATCTCATTATGCGAAATACACTCATTCAATATCTCACCATATTAACAGTGCGGATAACACCGTTCCATTCTAAATGGGAATGACATGTATTAATAATGTTTTAATTAAAGATTCTGAACTTTAATTAAATTCATTATGAATATTGCTTTTTGATTATTATCCTTAAACATTATCCTCTCGTATATAACACTTATATACAATGTTTAAGGTTACATAAATAACCATGAAATTTTGATTGATATTCATAAATATATGCACATAAAATAATTAATAAACTATTTTATTAAATAAATAATAAATATCATATTACATCTTATGCTTCTAGGACACCATTCCCACCAATATTGTAGTTGGATCCGGTGAGGGGATTGGAAACCAGAACAATGCCTAGGTGATCACTGTTGTGCAAGAAAAAGGGGCTAGCAGAATCCTCTATTACTGGAGGAGTTGACGTTCCCACAACCACACGATTGCCGCCGCTGTTGCTACCTCTAGTCATTAGGCGAGATGAAGGAATACCTTCAGAGAATGGCAGAGGGTATTTTCTCTAATACCATATTATGAAAAGGAGAAAAATATAGAAGAGATCGAGAATATGGAAAAATGAAGTAATAATATAGAAGAAAGAATATGAAAAAATGAAGTAATCTCATTGCTTGAAGAAATGTCAAAGAGGAAAAAGAACTTATACAAAAGGTGGAGCAGTGGTTTGTTACGAATTTGTTACAAAAGCTCTAGCTCAGTTGAAGAAAAAAACAAACAAACAAAAAGAAAAACTAATCTAATAATTTTCCCAACTAAGTGCTCTATTTACAAATTTATACTTTTATCCTCAACTCTAATAGAGCTAATTTTCTACTTTTAATATTAGTTTTTCTCTACTTCCATAGTGGATCAAATGATCATGATTATATACTGTACCTGTACGGCTAATAAATTGGCTTATAAAAGGAGAACCAAAACATAACCAAAGTACACCGTCAAGAAAGCAATCCAATATGGCTATCAATACCATAACCTCCTCCATTTTCCTCCTGTTGTGTTTATTTCCTGTTTGTTCTTTCGTATGCCAGGGATATGCACTTGAAGAAGGAAAAGACACAGCAGATACCCCTCATCGTTATCGTCCGCATATCGTCAAAATCAGCTCTCTTCTTGCATCAAATGTTTGCAATCCCATCACTGAAGGTCAGATAAATATATTGTAACGTAAATAATCTGTACATGTGCATGTATAAATATATACTGTTTGGTGGCCAAATTTTAATGAAGTGCATATCTTTGTTTAAAATTGGTTCGGTGAAAATTCACTCTCTAAACCGCAATATATATAAGAAGCATGATTTGGGTTCGTATCTGTAGCATGCATTAATTCGTTACGTTTTATTAAAAATGAGATTAAATAAATAAAACAATGCTTGATTTAAAATAGTTTGTTTTTAATATAAACAAAGTCCACTACTAAAGCACTAGAGCATACGTGTTTTATTGGGTAATATATGGTAAAGAGCTCACAATGTCAATGAAAAGATATTACAATTCGAAGTATTTTTCACCAATTGAGAGTTTTTTTTATAACCTTAATTTTAAGAGGAACCCTTTTCTTTTCTTCTTTTTATTTTTCTTGAACGAAAAGGAAAGTTATTCGTAGTAAAGTAGGTGTAGCACCAATAAAAGATAAGGTGCGCGAATGCCACTTGAAGTGGTACGGGCATGTCTAACGTAGACCGCTAAAAGTACCTGTTCGTGCTTAGAATGACATTTTTATACCTAATATAGGAGAGAGAGGGGTAGACTAAGAATTACGTGGACCGAAGTCATTAGGAAAGACATTCTAGATCTAGGCCTTTAGAAAAATTTAATTTCGAACAGAACTGTGTGAAAAAGTGAAATCTATATAGCCGACCTCAATTAAGTTGGGATTAAGGCTTGTTATTATTGTTGTTGAAAAGGAAAGTTCCTTTTTCTCTAATGCTGTTTTACTATTCCCTAATGCTTTACTACTTTGGATTCAGCTCCGCATCACAAGAAGGCTACATTGAAAGTGGTACACAAACATGGACCATGCTCTCATCTAAACCAACTTGGAGATCAGAAAATGAGTGCAAGTGATGAAATCAAGCTCCTTGAGCAAGATCAACTTCGAGTGAACTCAATCCACTCCCAGCTGTCAAAAAGGTCCGGCGATCCCGGTTTCCGAGGCCCGAAGTCGACTAAGAGTGCCATTCCGGTAAGATCTGGTCAGACCATAGGCTCCGGCAATTACATCGTCACTGTGGGTTTAGGCACTCCAAAGAAACAACTCTCGCTAGTACTTGACACTGGAAGCGCTCTCAGTTGGACTCAGTGCGAACCGTGTGTGCGCTACTGCTACGCACAAAAGGAACCGATTTTCAAACCCTTGGAATCTACTTCCTATGCCAACGTTAGCTGTGCCTCCGAACTGTGCAATGCTCTAGAATCAACCACAGGTCATCATCTTATTTCCCCTTATGATCTTCTAACATATATGCTTCTATTATTAGATTTCTGTCATAAGTAGTGCCTAATTTTAACTTTAAGTAGACGTCCTTAGAATTGCTAAATTAAGAAAATTTTATTCTTAAAAAAAAAAATTTATTGCCAGAACTAAATCAAAATTTTGAAGGAAAATCACCGTATTACTCTTTTTTCTGTTAATATTTCTTTTTTCTTTTCGTTTTCTTAATCTATTTTTAACTTTTATTTCTTTTTACAGTTTAAAGTTTATAAAATTATGAATTTATATAGTAGTGTAATTAATTTTGTTTCTATTAATATTGTAGGTTTGAATAATTAGCGTTTTTAAAAGTCAAAATTTAAGGTATAATCTAAACATTTATAATTTTTATGAAAAATGAGTATATGTGAAATTAAAATTTGGGCAATAAAAGAAAATATTTTAGAAAACATATGCAAAGCTGGAATTATAAAATATCTCATGTAGCAAATTAAAAGGAAAAGCGCCAAAAAAAAAA
>NW_010358624.1:340233-349485 GCF_000414095.1 Morus notabilis | reverse complement strand
TTTTTTTTTTTTGGCTGAAAGTAAATGTCAAGAATTTTGCTCAGTCTGAAAGTGCCCCAAATTCCAGATCTATAGACATTTTAGCAAATACTTGTAAACTTATCAAGAGTAATAAGGTAAACTGCTGGTGGCACAACCATTAAAAACAAAATAATTTAGCCAATTTCTAAGAAAAATATGTTCCTAAAAGCCATCATAGTTACTGTGGATTCTTCTAAGAACAAAGAAGCGTTTAATTCCCCTATTGAATCAATGTTATCTGGTGCATAGACGCACTAATATGTGGAAGGTCATTTGTTGCAATAGAGAAAAACGAAAAAAATCTATGCATCACCTCCATTCCAATGCTGGATCCTGCTCGAAATAGATCAGTCAGAGCCACCATGGCATTCAATTTTTCTTCAATGCTTAAGTCTGAATATTCACCTTCCATCAGTCCTAAAAGCCATGCTTCACCAGAATGGCTTTCATCAATTTCCGTACAAACATTACGGATGCCTTCTTTACTTTTACGGAGTTTTAAAATTGTCCAATTTTGAAGACTCAAACTTCCTGAACCACACCCAGAATCTTCGTCGCTACTATATGCATCACTCCCAGTGAGATCATCATCAACCACTCCACAGTCTTCGGTGTCTGACTGAAATTCCTCTGCTTTCTTTATGATAGTGTTGATGCGTAGACGGTAAGTGGCTGATGAGATCTTTTCAAACAATGTTATATCACTTGATAGCACTGAGCATATTATATACTCTACTTCTTCTGCAGTGCTGGCAATTTTTAGATCAACAATCTGCAAGACAGAGAAATGAGGATAATTAGAGTGGTCTGTCATCTGTCTATAGTCAATAAAAATGAGGATAACAGCGAAAATAACATGTTGAATGTGTTTTCTTTTTTTTTTTCTTCGTTAAAAAGCAAATAAAATAAAAATGGAGCAACTTACTGGCAAGGACTTTGCCAAGTCAGAAACTTTCAACCCATTGTTTCCTTGCTCCAGCAAAATTTTAAATAATTCACCCTTCAAGGTACCAGGACGTAAACCATACGTCACCATATGATGCATTTCCTACGTAAACAAACATAAGATATTAAATTCCCAAATTCAAAAACACGCAAGTAAAATGATACACATATTTGTAGTTGGAAACTATCAAAAGTAGAAAATAAAACCATCAAATGAAATAAAGAAAGCCAAATGCAAGGTCCCTGCTCCCAAGATATTCAGGAAACAAATCACAGCCTACGCACTTATGAACTCTTGAAGATACACATATGCATAGTGGCAAACCATAACAGACACGCGAAAGAAGTGTAATAGTCACAGAACTTGTATAAACTAAGCGTGGATGGAACATAATAGAAGATTAATAGCTCCCTCAGTTTTCCACTAGTGATTTCAGCACTAAGTGGGAAGGGAAAATGGAAAACAAATTACAAGTTGGAGACTGAAAAAGTTAAAAATTTTCCCACGGTTTGGTCAGAGCAATTGTTCTAAGAATTTGATAGGATGGGCCTCAAGAATAATGACCTAGCAAGAACTTTTTCTCCCCCACCTGATTATTCTTCCTCCCAAATTATTACTCCTAGTCAGGTAATAAATTCACGTTTATCAAGTTACTCATCGAAAGAAGAGCTTTTTCTCATGCTAAACATCGTTTGTTAAACATTCTACATCACTACTTTAGCTCAACTTGACAAGTGTTGAGTTTAGGAAGTGATAAATTCACATTTATCAAGCAAATATACACCAAATAATATCAGTTGGATATTTTAAGTCCCTTACGAGTTGAGAAAAGATTTTTGAAAGAGACATGAACTAGGGGATGCAATACAAAAATTAATTTTCACAATAATGTTTTAGAATAGAGGTATCAATAAGATATCCATCTGGGCCTCCTAGATTCAAGGTAAAGCTTTATCAGAGCAAAAGTGACTGACAAATAATTAAATGCTTCAGAATACCTTGTCAAGGGATTCTCTGCGAACTGCACTTTGCTTTGACCCAAAACCAGCTGCGACCAATACTTGGCGCAATATTTCTGTCCATGTTAGAGGATTTAGTGATCTCTTCCAAAACTCCAAAACAGATTCTTGATTTTCGACCTGCAAAATCATTGACAAAAACGCCCAAGTTTAGAATGCTTCAACCAAATTTCCATCTTAACCAAAGATAAACTCTAAGCCAATTTCATACGAAAAATAAGGATATAAAGCAAATAATTCAAACTCATAAAAATCTTAACATTCTTCCAGTTAAATCCATTTGCCCCAGCAAAAGTTTGACAAAAACTTAACATCAAACTTCATTCAATCGTACACTACAAAACTTAATATCCTTGTAAGGTTATAAAGGACAAACATGAAGAGAATATTAAATGATCAACTTCAATGTATGCGAAAAAAGCAACAATTAAAGCATGTGTGTTAATGTGTGCTAACTCACCGAGTGAAGTAAGGCGAGATAATTGCAACATCTGCTCAAATTAGGCAACGATCCATTATTGTGTGCCTCTTCAATGTCAGATAGAAGAAGTTTCAAAAGGGCCACATTAACTTTTCCAAGCAACAAAGAATCCTGAAAGGCATGTTAGAGAACAGGTTATACAACAGCGAAAGGAATCACAAGTTTAAATGAAATATAAAGTAGGCTTAAAGATGAGATAAGACCTTGTCGTGAAATGCTTGAGCAAACTCATCAAGGGTGAAGGGGCAGATATCAACGTCGAGAGAATAAGTATAAAGGAAATGAAAAACCTGCCAAGGAAAAATCACCACCTTGTTTTAGAACACACATTCCACATGTGTGCACCTCGAATAGTTTCTTGACAATTTCGAAATATGAACTAAGCTTCTAAATGAGGACCTCAAAAAATCTAGTAACGCATATCCATATGTGTGCACCTTAAAAAGTTTCTTGACAATTTCTACAGATGATTCCCAAGGTTGTGTACTGAAAGGTTGCTTCATCTTGACTGAATTTGGAGGGAACTTGGCCAACACATCTGAAAGATGACACAAACTCTAGTTATCCACGTCAGAGAAACATCAATATCAAAGGAAAGGCAATATAATTTCATAAATTTGAACTCAAGATTATCTCCCCTCATCCCATGTTAAAGAACCATTAAACCCAAAAGGACTTTAGCTATTAAAATAAGTCATAAAACTTTCGGTTAACTGATTCTTTTACAAGGCAAACTCCAAACACCATTAAAAAGAAAAGGGAAAATCAACATCAGGACCCCTTCGTTTCGAACCAACCTTTGCAAAGTGAACAACCAAGACCTGCATTGGTACTAGAATGACCAGAACACCCTGGTGGATCTAATACACATTGTAACCGTCCCAACTCCAGGTCTTCATCATCCATGAGCATTGAAATCTGATGAAAACTTTCTTGAGAATCTCGACCTTCCAAATAAAGTTCACAATTTTGTCCGTCTGGCAACTCCTGATTCCCATCTTCGGATAATTCCACCTGGCATATAACAACGAATTGTATGTTGTAACAGTTGCCAATTAAAACAAACACCAGATTCAACAAAAAGTCATACTTAGTACCTCTCTTCTTTTAATTGAATGCTTCTTCTTCTCTGGTAATTTGTTACAGTTGCCAATTAAAACAAACACCAGATTCAACAAAAAGTCATACTTAGCACCTCTCTTCTTTTAATTGAATGCTTCTTCTTCTCTGGTAATTTGACTCGTAATCTTGCCTGCTTATAAACAAAATAGCAACTTTTCGGTGAGCTTTCTAATTTACCACTGAAATGAACTCTAAGATATTAAAACATCAAGCATTTCATTCAAGTTTCTGTAAGAAAAAGCAAAGTATAAAAGACAGACTAATCGACTTACGTTACGAATGTTTTGTTTTTGTGGTTTTTTGAGTTGAATTCGTGGATTTCGTGACACGGATTTCGAGATTGATGATGCACCAGTTCCCTCATCAGCAAAATCAATGCCAGTAGGAATATCTCCAGCATGAGGGTTTGTGATCCGCCAGACAGTCATTAAACCTTTACCCATACCATGCTTTTTCACTGGAGGATACTTGCCATTCAGAGCTGTACTTACAACAGCATGCTCAGAAACCTAACCAAAAGGTAAATAATATATGTGAAAAACAGGAACATCAGTACCAAAGAAGGGAAGAGAAACGAAAACGATATAACTTATGGAATGACCCTTTTGACTCCTCCATATTGCTTGGAGCTCCTAAACTAGTGCTTGGAACTTTGTACGATGAAATAAATCACGGAAGCATAATAACAACATTTTTGTCAGTACAACTCAAAAGGCCTAAAAGGGAGAGGGAAAAGGTAAATTCTTAAAATTGGAGAGATCAACAGGTGAATTCCATTCCCAATAAGAAATCTCTGACCTCGGATAAATGAAAGAAAAGCATGAAAAGAAGCTGTCATCTAATACATAAATTGCTCATGTACCTTCCTCCGTTTGATTGCTCTTAGATTCTCTTTGCAAGGAGGATAAGAATTTCCGGGACCTAATAAAGTAAATAAATTATTAATATTAAAATGAACATAATCCGAAGTGTAATAAAAAATATTTTATGGTAACCTTGATTTCAAAATTGTGATACGAAAACAGAAGATCTGGGCAAAGCTCAATTCATAAAACCTGAATAGACCTACTGATCTTGTTGTTCAAAGCATTGAATTTAGTACTCTCACAAGACAGCCACCTAACGAAATGTGCCAATGATAACAACAACGAAAACTAGTACACAAACCCCCTATCACGTTCGTATTAAGCATTATAGGCAAGTCAGCTGAGTTTATTACCTTTACAAGGGAAAAATCGCGTTGAAGGAAGAGTATCAAATTCCAGCCCAAGGGGAGGACCATCCTTCCGAAACACCTTTCTAAGAATGTAGTCCGGCATAAACAAATCCTGAAGATGGCTTTGCTTGTTTTTCCTCTTGGCCACTGCGTTCTTAACCGTGAGCATCTGTTTGCATTTTGAATTATGTTTGCATTTTGAAGACGATGTTCGTGGAACTGTTGCTAAACCTTCTCTTTTCTCCTTTCTCCTCTTCTCAACAAACCAACCTCGGACCTGCTTGTAAGTCAATCCCAGAGTAGCAGCATAGTCTTCCATTTCCACTGGTGTAGGATAATTGTTCTCTGTTACAATAAACAGCCACCCATTGATACGAATACAACAGATTCCGTTTGTATGTATTTTTGCAATGAAATACCTAAGGCCTACTTGGAATAGTTCCTAGGTTCAAAAACTATTTCCGCAAGTGTTTAGACTATGATGAGCTTTCAAAAGAGCTTTCCTCCACAAGCAAAGCTTCAAGCCAAAGCGTCTGTTTGGGAGAGCTTCCCAAAAAGCTACTTTTGGAAGTGTTTAGATGATCTGTCAAAAGTGCTTTGGCTTTGTAGAAGAAGTTCTAGTCAAAGCCACAAAATGAGGCTTCTAAAAAAAAAGCACTTCTGAATAGACTTTAAAACTTGTACTAAAGTTTCATTAAGACATTATAAACTTAATTCCAACAATTTTATTGCTTATTAGAAAATTTAAAAATGGTTTTGACCCATTATGCTCTTTGATTCTAAACACTTACTGAAAAGCCAAAATTTTTACTTCTCTCCTTCTACTGACTAAAAGCAAAAGCAAAAGCTCTGCCAAATGGGCCTAAAGTCCCATAATGTTACTTCTCAATTAAGCACTTCTAAGAAGCCTTTGAAACTTGCAGAAAAGCTCTAATAAGATTTTATGAACTTCATTCTAAACAATTTTTGTTGCTTATTACTAAAACAAAATATCAACTTTGTCTCGTCAGGCTATTTCTAAAATATAGTAGTAAGCACTAACTACAAATTCATCATTTTACTTCTTTTATTCAACTTCCTATTAGCATACAGCCCTTATCCACTAATTATATGATATATACACACACATATATGTACTTCAGTATACATATACACATATTATACATACAAATATATTTATATATATATATAATTACGGTGGTTACCTAAGTAGAAAGGGTCAAGAGCTTCAAGCTGCCTAGGCGTTTTCCTCTTAATCTCCATGTCCAATTTTTATTCCTCTCTTCTGGACAATTGCAGCTCCAGTTTCCAATATCTGCAACTCCCAAAAAACAAAATCCTCAGAGATTCCACTGCCCGTTCATTTTACCATTCGAGTTTATAATTTGAATTTTGCTATAGTAAAAAGCTCTCATAAACCGTAACATCTAACTTTTTTATTAGATGAAAAAACTCTAACATAAAATTACATCTCAACTCAAATTAAAAATTTGAATAGCGAACTAAACAGTCTTAAAATTTGACCGTTTTCCTCTTAATCTCCATGTCCAATTTTTATTCCTCTCTTCTGGACATTTGCAGCTCCAGTTTCCAATATCTGCAACTCCCAAAAAACAAAATCCTCAGAGATTCCACTGCCCGTTCATTTTACCAATTCGAGTTTATAATTTAAATTTTACTATAGTAAAAAGCTCTCATAAACCGTAACATCTAACTTTTTTATTACATGAAAAAACTCTAACATAAAATTACATCTCAACTCAAATTAAAAATTTAAATAGCGAACTAAACAGTCTTAAAATTTGAGCAAACGGTCTTAAAATTTGACCATCAAAATCAATAAGGAGGAACTATTAAGCAAAAGCTAAAACTTTTCCTAAAAACAAAAAAAAAAGAAACTTTAAAAAGAAGAAAGAGAAACAAACTGACTGTGGCGGACAAAAAAAAAACCGCGAGCAAATTCCGGAATTGCAAACAAGGAAACGGGACAGAAAATGTATAAAAAAAAAGGGGCAGTGATGAAAGATACGAAGACGAAGAAAGAGAAAAAAAAAAAAGAAAAAAAAACAGATTGAATTGTTGAAGAAGAAGAAAAGAGAATGAGATAAAGAAAGAGAGAAATGAGAGAATTAACTTCTTAGTGGATGAAGCGAGTGTGGAAATGAAATTGAGAAAGAGTTACTTACAGTTTAGTCGGAAGCCATTAAAGTTGAGCTTGAGAGCTTCAAGGAAGCAGAGTCAGACAAGGGAGAGATAGAGAGAGAGAGAGATGAGAGAAATGAGAGTTTTTAGAGGGAAGAGGCATAATATCATCACGTAGGGTTTTGGGTTTTACCTGTCAATTATCTCTCTAATATCTGCTGTGGTTTTCTCGGACAATTTTTTTCCAAAGAAAAGAAAAGAAAAGAAAAAATAATTTTAAAGGAAAAAAGAAAAACAGGAGGATACCCAGGGCCTTAGCCCAACCTAAAATGTTGTCTCAGTTTGGGCTCTTCATGAGAAGGCCCCAAGTTGAAGGTTTGGATGGTTACTACTCAATATAGTAGCTGAAAAATAAAGCATTGTCGTTTAATGAGAATAAAATAAAATGCTATAATAACACTTAATTATTTAAAATAATATAAATAATAGGCATGCATCAAATTATGTACTTTTCTAAAAATAAAAAGCAGTATGTCACCGTTGTTGATTAAAAAGAAAATATTATGGTAAAATATTTGACAGAATCCTAGCTCCCCCATGTACCAATGTCTGGAAGGGTAAAATGATAATTTCATGATATGTGGAAGTGTTAAACGTCAAACTATCGGGACATTAAGGGGACGTTTGAAAGGAGGATTCGTGCCATGATTCGAATCATGATTTGTGACTCGTTACATTATTTTCTCTCATAAAAAATACACGTAAAATGAGAATAGTTCTGAATTTATGAATCAAACGTCCCCTAAGACTTAGTTTGGTATTGATTCTGGACGCCTAAAAATACTTTTTTATCCATCTTAACTTGTTTTTGCCGTTTGGTAAGAAGTAAAATAAAATAAGTGCTTCTTCAACAATTTTAAGCTGTTTTCACCTTTAGAGAGAAGCAGCTGGAAGGGTGCTTCTGGATTCTAACTTGTGCGGGAATCACCTCCTTTTACATTAATAAAAAAATTTTATTCCCATTTTACCCCGTTGAAATGAAATAATTCCCGTCTACCCATTTTTCCTATCTCATCTCCATCACTCCCCGTTATCTCTCGTGATTGTGAATACCCTCTTGAACAGAGCTCACCGCTCTCATTTCTCGCTCCTCTCTCTCGCCGGTCTGCGTTCCGTTCTCCGTTCGCCGTTCTCTGGTCTCCCGGTCTGCGCTCCATTCTGATCTCCTCTGCACGAGTGGTTGTTCGCCGGTCTCCCTGTTCTTGCGATCTCCTCTCCCGAGTTTCGCCGGTCAACCTCAGCCCTCTTAAGCACGTTTTTGCTTTAAGTACTCTGTTAATCTTAGTATTTCGAGATTTGCTTCTGATTTGTCCTCAAATTTTTGGGGTTTTTGTGTTGCATCCTTTACTGAATGTGCAGAAAAATGGAAAATGTACTTGTTAGGGTTTCGGTTTTTTATTGAGTATTGCTTGTAGAAAGAGGTTTGGATTCTGTGGAATGAAAGAGTTTTTGGCTTGTAGAACGTCAGAAGCTTGATAAAATGTGTAAGACGTCAATCTAAAATTCTGTAGCAGAACAAAACACAACTGTGTCCCTTAAGTTAATCAGACAAAGAAATAAAAACATCTTCACAACCAAAAAAAAAAGTTGGCATGGTTCACACCGTCACACGTACCCAAGGTTTATTTACTGGAGACAATATATATTTGGCCAAGAAAGTAACAGAAGCAGCTATTAATGATGGGGCATAACAAAGCATGCCATAATCCAGAAGAAATAGCTCTGCAAGATAGTTGGCCATACATTCCAAATGCATTGATGGAACATAAATAGCTTATTGAAACAATTCGTCAACTCCTTCAAAGTCATGACTGATAACAAAAATAGCTTATTTCAATGTTCTTTGGCCTTATTAAAATGGAGAAAATAGTTAAACCGACAAACTAAGGCTTTGTCAAATGTAGAGAAACATCGCTGGTCAGTTGAGCTACACAAACAAATCGCCTAAACAATCGTCATGAACAAGAAGCTAATGACCATTCAATAAAATAGGAACTTGCAGTAAACATGTCAGTAACAAAAAGAAAGCTAACGATTACCTCTAAAAACAAATAGTAGTTGGCATTTCAAACTTGAATAAGAATGTAGAAATAGGGTATGTTTGATGACAATGGTTTTAGTCTAAATTCTTAGTATATTAAGTGTTGGGCGGCATTTCCGGAATCATTAAATGTTCAATAAATTCAAAGGTTTGTTAGAGCCCAAGCTCTCCCGAGCCCAAGCGCACCCGAGTCCAAGCGCTCCC
>NW_010358624.1:303274-335800 GCF_000414095.1 Morus notabilis | reverse complement strand
CCATCCTTCATCTCCTTCAGCCGGTGTTGATGGCGGTGTTCACGTGGGCGTAGTGACGGCGGCGGCGTCCGACGACTGACGATAGCCATCGAGCGAGGGAATCTCCGGCGACGTCTCTCTCTGTCGTCCTTCATCTCCGGCGTCCTTCATCTCCTTCAGTCGGTGTTGATGTCGGAGTGGGAGAGGGGGGTGCTGTCGGGGGGGGTGGGCAGCGGAGAAGAGAAGAGAGAAGAAAAAAAAAAAGAAAACCGTTTTCAAAAGAGAAAACGAAAACGAGAAAACGACTTTTTTTCGTTTTCAGTTTTTCACAAAAAGACAAAAAACGTTTTTGTTTTTGTTTTTCGAAAAATTTTGTGCCAAACACGTTTTTAGATAGTGTTTTCATTTTTTAGCTTCGAAAAACGTGAAAAATGAAAACGAAAATAAAAACAAACAAGCCCTTAGCATCCACGTCTGAAAGAGAGACATTTTAGATAAAGATACTAGCATCCATGATAACAGTTGTGTTTATTTTCTCTCTAATATGGTCCTTACAAAATAGCAGGCCATGAATGTTTGTGTTGCGTTTTGTTAATACTAGCACTGATTTTCTTCAGCCTCTGACAATTAAAAAGCTGAAAATGGGTTCATAAAGAAAATTAATCAACCAACATAACAAAAATACCTAGAGCTGGAGGCTAAACCCTTTTTTTTTTTTTTTAAATGCATCAAGGAACAATATTTACCCCCAAAAAAAAGTAACTACAACAATTTGTGCTTGGAAATCTTGTGACTTACAATCATAGGCCAAAAACCCCAAAGGGATCAGATATAGGCAGTTCCTCAAAGCCACGGAGGCAGTTCTCTGACCGGAAGCATCAGCATGAGAAAACATTTTAAACCTGGACAAAAAGGAAAAAAATTTATGCCTCACAGAAAAGAACTTGAAACTTCATAAAAAGCCGTTTGCACTATCCCTCAAATGTGCAAGGGTCCAACCTACACCGAAGATTACCTATCTAGAGATTTAACTAGACCCCAACTTCCATATACCAATCTACTTATCTATTAGAAGTTAGAAAATTTTCCAGAGTTACTTGAACCATTTGCATTAAATAGCATTTGCAATCATGTCATCAAGAAAACTCAGTTTACGTCTCCAACTCATGCATGCCTCATTAGTCCAATACCTTTCGTCATGTACAATCCTAAAGATGCATCATGTAGTCAGAAGCAAGGAACTGAAACTTCACAATAAGCGATTTTCTCTAAACAGCAGATAGCTCTGTTCAACTGATGCCCAAAGAAATTTACGAACTTCAAAGAAACCGGTAACAAATTATGGAGTCACTAAATGCTTCAAGTATTGAAACCTCATTTAACAGCCTATTCTCAGAATCATATCCATACCCTCCTGCAGCATAATCGTTGCGGCAAAAATATGCAAGGGTCCATAAAGTGCGGAATTTGCCAAAAGTAGAGAGCAGCTGGGAGAATCATTGCATTAAGCGAAATCTAGCATGACGCTGTAGCTCATCTGAAAATAAAAGAGAAAAGCTGAAAACATGAGCCCACATGCAAACTTGTCAATTCTAGACAAAACCTTTAATCACATTAATTATGGAACAGTCAGACACAGTAATATGGTATCACGGACAATCATTGATAAGAAGCACACATGTTAGCTACAATAAAAATGAAACAAATCTAACTTTCATGAACATCTGGTGCCCATTTTCAAATCAAGGATACTTGGATCACAGACATTTGAAAAAAAATAATAATAATTGTGCACTCGGTCCCAATAGGAAACCAACTCTTGCAATTTGAATAAGGAGGAAATTACGTCAAAAGGAAAGTTAACACTTACCCTAGAAGTGGTGTAATAGCACCAACAACAGCCCCAACCCATGTATTCACTGGATGAATCCGTTTCAAGGGAGTATATATGAATGCATAAAGAAGCAAATTAGAAGCGCCGAGACCAGCTGCCATTGCATTAGCCTGCAAAATCCTTGTCATAAGAGCTCTAACATTAGCCCCTGTCACTGTCTCCCAAACATTTATTTGATTCAAATACTGTCAAATATCATGTAGAAGAGAATATTTCAGGCCACCTTGCTTGCCAGTAATGCAGTGCCAAGCTAAACCCATAGAAGACACCCAAGTAGCTGCATGAGATCTTGTAATGCGCCCTGAAGGCAGAGGCCTCTGCTTTGTTCTCTTCATTTTTGCATCATTATCTTTCTCAAACACCTTAAGATACAACAAGAGATCATTCAACCAAGGTTCAAAGTGCCTAGTTGTCTGATACAACAAGAGTAGAGTATAACATCAGCAATCACATAATCAAACAAATAAATCAAAACAAACCTGATTTAAAGAATTAGCAGATGCTGCAACCATCATGGTACCAACACATGTCCAACAAAGTCCAGAAAAATCAATAGCAGTGCCACTCCCGAGAACAAACCCAGTTCCTGAAGTTGAAACAACTAGCAAGCTGGATATAAAGAAAATGGTGGGTTATGCTTATGAAAAAAAAAAAAAAATCCTAATGAAAACTGTTGAAGAGATGTGCAGTATAACTACTAAGGTACATAGTTAAGCTGTGACCAGAGGTCATAGTTGTCACTGACGGGCTGGGACTAAATGCTTCATAAGAGTTTTGGATAGGTACTATGTCAATTTACGCCGGGTGATCAATACCATGAAACCTAAGACGGATTATATGTAAGAAAGCTCTCTTGAGAAACTAGACTCAGCTCATGTCAATGTCGATCCTCTAGACTCAAGTCAATGTAGCATCAATGCATCATTGACATCCACACACAATAAGCTCGAAATCTAAATAGGATATTTGAAAGCAGAACTTAAACCCAGCATCGTACCTTGTTTAACATGTAGCATCAATGCATCATTGACATCCACACACAATAAGCTCGAAATCTACATAGGATATTTGAAAGCAGAACTTAAACCCAGCATCGTACCTTGTTTAACGGTAACGCTTAACAAAAGAATAGGATCTCATGACACAAGCCACTCCAAAAGATCCATGATGGGCATTCTTAAAAAGGCCACGTCATCCCTTATTATATTAGGCCAAACGATACATGCCTCAGGAATCTACTTAGACGTAACAAATAATAAGACAATTTTCGTGGTGGAGTTTGGAATCTTTCTTTCATAGTATATACACTTCAATTAAAGTCTAATAGCAAACATAAAAAACACAACATAGTGAGCTGATTTGGACAGTTCATCCAAATTGGGATAGGCATTGATCATTCTCTTTGGGCTTCAATTTCAACTCACTTGGCTTGGGCGATGCAGGAGATTGCTTCTGCATTTTCAAAAAAAAAAGGCCCTTCTTATTTCATTCTCATCTTGACCAAAAATTTTTCTGCAGAAGAGCAAAACTAATTCCAATAAAGCTTCTGATGTCACGGAAGAAACAGAAAAGTAAGAAACCTCTGGAATTAAAGCAGGCTCTGGAAGTTCTTTTTAGCTAGCAAACTATGACACCACCAAAGTTTCTTGCTCAACAATCAGACCAGCTGCAACCAGGATTCTTTTGAATTCCCTTATGTCTCATCACCTTTCTGACTTCTGCTGATCCTTCCCATTCTCCATATGAGGCAAGTATGTTAGACAGCTGTACGTAAGCACCTGAGTTCTCGGAATCAAGCTCAATAATCTGTTCTGCCACTTTCTTCCCCAAAGACTTATGACCATTAGCCACACAGCCTCTTAAAACAGATGACAACATGCTAACGTCAGCCTTAAAGGGCATCTTTTCAATCATATTCATTGCTTCCTCAAGACAACCTGCACGGGAGAAAAGATCAATCATGCCAGCATAGTGCTCAATGCTTGGATCAATATTATAGTCACATTTCATCGAATAAAACCATCTTCTTCCCTCTTCAACCAATCCACAATGATCACAAGCACACAATACCCCTGTAAATGTGATACCATTGGGTAGCACACCAGCCTGCAGCATTTCGTTGAAAAGAGCTAGTGCTTCAAGTCCATGACCATTTGTAGCATAACCCGTCAACATAGCATTCCAAGGGACTTCATCACACCTCATCATTCTGTCGAATATTTTTTGCCCATTCTCAACAAGACCACACTTGCAATAGAAATCAAGAAGAGAATTAGAAATGATTTCATCGTGTTCAAGTCCAATTATGACTGCTCTAGCAAAAATCTGTTCACCAAACTCAAGTGAGGAAATACCAGCACATGCACTAATTGCACTAGCTACGCTAAACTTGTCCATTTTCAAGCCAAGATTATTCATCTCTTGGAACAGATCTAAGGCATCCATTGGACAACCATTTTGGCAAAGACCTATCATCATTGAATTCCAAGAGATTAAGCTTCTCCTGGGCATTGTCTTGAATATGTGTTTAGCTTCTTCAATTCTACTACAACTTGAATACACACTGATCATACAATTCAGCAATATCGTGTCAAAGGCTTTGAGCTCACTGAATAATTTGCAAGCATCATCTAGACTACCACATTTAGAGTATGCATCAACAAGAGCACCGGTAACAACAATATTATCAATCATCCCAACTTTGCAAGCATGTGCATGAAATTGCTTAGCATGTACAAGGATGCCTAATATACTGCAGGCACTCAAAACACTCACAATAGTTAAGGAGTCCCCTTGAACACCACTAGCCCTCATATCATTGAAAAGATTTAATGCTCCAATGTTATCATTATTGCAAACATATCCAGAAATCATTGAACTCCACAATGCAACACTTGGATTACTTTTTGCATTAAAAAATTTTCTTGCATCACTCATCCTGCCAAAATTGGCATAGCTTACGATCAATGCTGATATAGAGTAGTCATCCGGTTCCTTTGTCATATTGAAAACATGATTCGCACTGTCCAAGTCTCCACATTTTCCATAAAAGTTAACCAGCGAACTACTTAAAGCCGAGTCAATTTCTACTTTATCAATCAGAATATGTGCATGAATTTGCTTCCCACAACCAAGAGCAACCAAATCAGTACAAACTCCAATAACTGTTGCCAATACAAACTTATCAACAAAAGATTCTTCTAAAGCGTTTGAACTCAAACGCTTAAAGAGTCTTAATGCATCTTTTGGCTGCCCATTTCGAGCATACCCATGAATCATAGCAGTCCACGCAACACAACTTTTCCAAGGCATCTCATCAAACAAACTTTGAGCAGTATCAAGCAAACCTTTCTTTGAAAACCCGGATATTACTGTATTCCAAGAGAAATCATTTTTTTCAGGCATTATCTTAAATAACTCTAGTGACCTTTTACAGTCCCCTGATTTCATGTAGCCTTCGATCATGGTATTCCAAGAGAAACAGTTTCTGTGAGGCATTTCCTCGAATAGAGCATGTGCGTCACTCGTGCTGCCACACCTCAGATACATCTGCAGAAGGCGATTACCAATGGTAACATCGGAGCCCAGAAGCCCCTTTTTGAGAAAAAGAAGGTGGAGTTGCTTTCCTTGATGTATTGATTGGTGGGTGTTGCAAGACTGGAGCAAGCGGACCAGTGAATATACATCAGGATTCATAGAGAACCCGTTATTCGTTCTCATGTTTCTAGAGCTCGCAGAAAAATATAAAAACAAATTTTAATACAAAGTATGTGAAGTGAGAAATAGAGTACACAATGCTCAAATGATGAGAACCAATATGGAGCTTGATTTGGTCAGTGGTAATTCACTAATACACCCTAAAAACTATCATAACCAAAAATCAGTAGGTTGGACTCGGTGTCACAAATTCCTTTGGAAAAACGGAAAAATACACTTATATTCACCATTGTTGTAGCAATAACAACAAGCACATTGTAAGCATGATCACTAAGCATCACAAAATAAAACAAATAAACTCAGAGTCAACAAAGTTATCACCAAATTTTCTGTTCAAATCTCAATCCCCTTCTTTTGTCTAAAGAAATCTGAAGCCTAAAACTCAATAATAATCATTCAAAGAAGTAACAAACAAATCCTAGAAATGAAAATTCCGAAAATTCCAGTAGTTTTCAAGAGACAGTACCTGAGGCGAGCTTTGGAGAGCTCCAAGTAGCAGCGACCATAGTGGCGAGCCAAGTCCGCAGCTTTTGCAGCCGCCGCCATGGACGGAAAACTGAGGGATGTTGTGGCTGAAATTGATCGAACTCCATCGGAACTCAACCCTAGTTTGAGCGGTTCTTGAAGGGACGTGGAACGAACGACGCCGTTTTCAGCGAAGGGAAGAATGGTATTAATGTTTGCATAGATTTCTTTTTTTCATGAACAATTTTATTTTAGTGATACTATAATTATACTTTTTTTTTAGTCTCTCTGATAGAATTGAAAGAAATAAATCATCACTTCTACATTAAAAATTATTTTACACATTTTCAATTTAATATGATTTTGATGAATGAAAACTTAAAAAAAACTTAAGTTTTCTAATATATTTTTGATATAATATATATGATAAATAACAAATTTTTATGCTTCCTAAATGAATCAAAATATGTTATTTAACATTAATTATAAAATTTTTCTTAAAAGTATAACTCTTATAACATTTTGCCCTCTAAACATTCATTCATAATATCTTTAAATGTTAATCGTGTGTCGTGCCGGCTCAGTCTGGCCCATGATCGGTTAGATTAATACGTGCTTCGTGTCGTACTTGACCCAGTCCATCAAAACTTCATATCGTGCTCGTGTTAACCCAAACTTTAAAATCGTAGGCCTGGCCCTCATTGTCGTGCCATGTTCGTGCTCATACCTTCATCGTACTTGGCACAATAAATCTTTAAACCGGCCCATTAAACCATTGAGTCGCCTAAAATTATTTTTTTAACATTGTCAAATAAAAATATAATTTCATATGCTATTATTAAGAAAAAACAAACTTAGACGCTATCATAAGTACTAATTTATAAATAAAAATTTTCATTTTATTTAAATTATTGAGAAGAGGTGACAACTAATATAAAGATATTACAAATTAATACATGTGAAGCCCCTCACTCATAAGCTTATTGAAAATGAAAATGAAATATTTTAGCTTAGGCTTATTTACAAAAATAACATTGATTACAACAATTATCTTATGACTAGCATCACTTTTTTATACTTTTATTTTTAACACTGCCACATCAACAATTGAAGGACTCACGAAGTTAAATTATCAAAATTACCCTTGATAAATTCAACACCAGATTTTAGCTTTCCTCTTCAATTTCTAATTTCTCTCTCTTCGTTTGAACTCCCTCCTTTTTCTCTCACTCTCCTTTTCTCTCTTCATTTGAACTATCATATTTTCTCTCTTTCTTTCTCCTCTCTCTCTTCACTTGAACAAGTTGTAAATATCTCCTCAATTTTTATCTCTTTATTTAAACTCACATCTAAAAAGACAAAAAAGACAACAAACTTAATTATATAATCAAATTTTGTTAAAAAAAAAAACTAATAGTAAAAGGTATTTTTTCTCTCCACAACTCCTCAATATCATATTGTTAAATTATAAATTATTTATATTCTAAAAATTCATAGCAAAACCTTAATTTCTACATTTTAATCACTAAATTCTAAAAAATTATATGGAGGCATGTTAAATTTTATTTGCTATTATTTTTCGTTTTGTGATTATAGTGGACGTTTGTTTCCTATATTCGTCCATGATTCTGAATCATGATTCATAGTTCTCTACAGTATTTTTTCTCACAAAAAGTACAGGTAAAACGAGAATGGTTCTGAATCATGATTCTGAATCTATAAACCAAACGTCCTCTAAATGTTTGCTAATCAATTTTTTAAGCTAATTATTTTACCTGTTGTCTTTTTAAGTGAATCATTTTACCTGCTAATCAATTTTTCCATTCTCTCTCTCTTCTTTTTTTTTCTTCTAAATATGCCGCTTGTGCTCGTGGGGGGTTTTTTTTTTTCGTCCTTGTGGTTGTTTGATTAAAAAATGCAACTCACCTTTCGCTTTTTTTATTTTTTTAATTTATTATTTGTAGTTTTTTTTAATCGTTTAATTTGCTATTTTTGTCTTGTTTACTTTGTATTTGGACACTTTTTTTAACAGGATGACGTCTCTATTCAATGCAATAATATTTTTTCGGATTATCAAATAGACTACACATGAATTTACTGAGAAGTGGGAAAAATAAAATATTGTTTTTTTTTTTTTTTTTTTTTTTTTTTTTTTTTTTTGGGTAAGAAAATCACAATGAGAATTATATATTACAAAATCCTTTTTTTTTTACTAATTTGTTTTTAAAAAAAAAAAGGTTTTTTAGGGGAAAAAACGCTTCATGCTATTACAAAACAAAAGATAGTAAATAAAAAAATAAAGAGATATAAATAAAAGATAATATTAAAGTAATAAATTGATTTATATGAAGTGTATAGCTAGAAAGGGGTATCGGGAATGAAGAGGTGGGTGTGTAGAGAAAAGAGAGGATGTAAATAAAACCATCCTTAATAATGTAATGAAAATAGTTAAATGTGATTTTAAAATAATAGGAGTATGTGAAAAAAAAAAAAAATTAATCATTTAAAAATTATGTGGGTGTGTAGTTAGAAGGGAGTGTGTAGTTAGAAGGGGGTGTGGAGAGCAAAAAAAAGAGTGAATAGAATTGTCTTATACTTAATTGTAGAGTCGTTTATTTTTTACGAAAATGGCAGTAAATAACAGATTTTTTAAACTAAAAGTAAATAACAAATTTTAAAACTATTTAAAATAAATAACAGTTTGTTAGGTAAATGATTCATTTATGACTAATAAAAAATATTTTACATGATAAAAGATTTTTATTTACGTGAATTTTTTTATCAATCACAAAAGAAAATTTACCTAGTAAAAAATCATTTTACTAGTCGTAAATGACACGTTTATGTGATAAGCTGCTCACTTTAAATAACTTTTTGAGCATTTAAATCTGCTATTTACTCCATTCTGCTTAATTTTTATTTTTTTAGCAAAATTTATTAACTTCTTCATGTGAACAAGGAGTATTTGCTGAGTTGGAGAAGATGCATACTTGTCTAGAGTGACATCATTCTAACCTCGATTGACATCATTCTAACCTCGATGTACCTTAAGCTATTCTATTCTATTTATTTATTTATTTTGTTACTATTATTATAATAGTTTTGTAGTAAAGGTGTGAGTTTAAACCGCCAGACTGTAATGTCAGGCCGGCCCGATCCGATTCTAAAATAGAGAGGGTTAACCTAACCCAATCTAAGCCTAAAAAGTTTAGAACCGGCCTTGCTTGAAATTTTATGAGGTATTTAAAAAAAAATCTTTAAATATATGATGTTTGAACAAGGCCGGGATTACCCTAAAGGAGAGAGGATCGGCCCGGCCCGGCCCAATCCAAACCTAAGCCTAAAAAATTTAGGGTAAGGCCGGGCCGTGCCAAGCCCAAACTAACAGTAGCAGACCTCAGGCCATTACGAAAATGGCAGTAAATAACAGATTTTTTAAACTAAAAGTAAATAACAAATTTTAAAACTATTTAAAATAAATAACAGTTTGTTACGTAAATGATTCATTTATGACTAATAAAAAATATTTTACATGATAAAAGATTTTTATTTACGTGAATTTTTTTATCAGTCACAAAAGAAAATTTACCTAGTAAAAAATCATTTTACTAGTCGTAAATGACACGTTTATGTGATAAGCTGCTCACTTTAAATAACTTTTTGAGCATTTAAATCTGCTATTTACTCCATTCTGCTTAATTTTTATTTTTTTAGCAAAATTTATTAACTTCTTCATGTGAACAAGGAGTATTTGCTGAGTTGGAGAAGATGCATACTTGTCTAGAGTGACATCATTCTAACCTCGATTGACATCATTCTAACCTCGATGTACCTTAAGCTATTCTATTCTATTTATTTATTTATTTTGTTACTATTATTATAATAGTTTTGTAGTAAAGGTGTGAGTTTAAACCGCCAGACTGTAATGTCAGGCCGGCCCGATCCGATTCTAAAATAGAGAGGGTTAACCTAACCCAATCTAAGCCTAAAAAGTTTAGAACCGGCCTTGCTTGAAATTTTATGAGGTATTTAAAAAAAAATCTTTAAATATATGATGTTTGAACAAGGCCGGGATTACCCTAAAGGAGAGAGGATCAGCCCGGCCCGGCCCAATCCAAACCTAAGCCTAAAAAATTTAGGGTAAGGCCAGGCCGTGCCAAGCCCAAACTAACAGTAGCAGATCTCAGGCCAATCTATTTAGGCCGGCACAAACTTGACAGTTTTATTCTAGTTATATTTAACTTGCAAGAGAGGGTATGCACACACATAATATTGGGTCAAAAAAAAGTAAACCAAAGCATTTTCTCACTATACGGAGATCTGGATATAAAACAAAAAATGGTTAAAAAAGTCAAAGCATGTTTAATGCCCTGCTGAATAAATATCAGCATTATACTATTACAACTATTTAAAAATGAGTACAATAGCCAGTATGCTCAATCAAAATTATCAGACCCTTTTATCCAACCTGTGAATAAAGTGAAAGGGAAAGAAGAGAAATCTCCATACTTCATCATCATCAATCACTTGGTGACTCTGTAAGCCTACAGAAAAAACTAAAATAAACTTGGTTTTATTCCTTACCACTAGTAAAATTGCCATCTTTCAAAAACTTAAGGCCCGTTTAGTTCGCTGATTCGAATTTTTAATTCAAGTTACGATGTGACTTTATGTGAGTTTTTTACTGTAACAAAAAAGTTAAATGTAACTGTTTCTGAGAGCTTTTTACTGTAACAAGACTTAAATTATAAACTCAAAGTCTAAACTCAAATCGGTGAAATGAATGAGACCTTAAAGAGAATGAAAATGTTATTTGATGGGTGAGTAAAGACACTAAATCAGTTCTTATTTAAGGGCCGACTTTGCGTAGTACCTTAACTCTTTTTAGAAGTTCTTTTGCATTGCTGTCCTTTTTGAAGTGTTCCCGGACAGGCTGCAAATAGGAAAGACTAAGTTAGCAAGCTGGAGATAATGAAATCGATCAAACAAAAGTTAGCACCCGACTGCATGAACAGGGGCATTAATCCTAGATTTCATCTCGAAGCAAATGGTGAAAATGCCTACCTCTAGTATTTTATTCAATGCCTTTGATAATGCCGGTTTAAGGTCAGCTGGATGTAGCTTTTCGTCTTCATAGTCAACGACCAATTCTTCAAAGCTTTTGAAGACCCTGGATTTAATATTAAAAAAAGTGAAAAATAAGAAATGGTTTACGCAAAGAGACGGTATTCAAAAGCTAACCGACAAGTTATAACAGCCTAGTTAATTTAAAACCCACCCAGCATTTTCTTTTTCTTACAATGAGGCATGAAGCTTCAATTGGGTGAACAAGCAAAACTTCTTCCACTGACAGAAAGAAATCGGCAAAGGTTTGATTCTTAAGGTTTGTGAAACTTACTTATCTCCGCCATTATTCGCACTGCGCTCCACAATGAACTCGTTAAACCAGGGAAAAACTAGATACTTAATGTACTCTAGGCATGGATTCCCTTCCACGATCTTTGGAGGGCAGAAAGCTTTCTTTATCTTCAAATTCACCTCAGCCTAGGACAATAAAATAGAGTAAAACAAACCCAATTAAAGGTAATTCACACGTTCCATTTAAAAAATCTCTAGAGCCCTCTCCTACAACATATGCAGATACTAGATACTAGATACAATCTAACCCCGCCCTTTATCAGAACTAGAGTGTAAATTTCCTTCACAACTGGCAAGTATAACTCACCTCGTCATCTTCCATAAAAATGGACGATGAAGGATCACTTTTAGACATCTTCTCCTGCCCTTGCTGTAAACCAGGTAACATGTCTACAATTGCCATTAAGCAAAGCCAACAAAAACCAGGCAACTATAAGCATCCACCATTAGAAGGCAACAGAAGTAGAATTGTATGGCTACGATTTTGAGAATAGGCTATCTAAATCATACGGTGTGACAAAATAATGGGCTTGTTCTTCCTTTTGATGTCGTCGCAATATTCTCTTGCAAGTACATTAACTTTTCGTTGATCCATTCCTAACTGGCAAATGTCAGCCTAATATCAAGAAACAACAATTCATTAGTTCTCAATTATAAATAAACATCCTTCTATTTTAATCTTGAGTCTTGACACCAGGAAGATAAAATAAATGAAAGCAGTTGCCAGTTTAAGACCCCATACGATGGTCAAGCAGACATAGACAACAAGATAGATTCAGGTCTTCACGAAATTATGATGTGATTCTTGAGAAAACTTAAAATTACAAAGTCGAGCACCTTAAGGAAGAATATATCAGCACATTGCATGCATGGGTAGAGAATCTGGGCAGCAGTCAACTCATCTTGCTCGTTTCGTCCCATGATTTGACTACACCTGAAATTAGAAAACAAAAATACATCAGTTTAAACTCCAAATTCACCAGTCACCACCATATCACTATATTATGCGCAGAAAAGCATCATAGATATAGGCACCTGATTATCCTCGGAAGTTTGTTCCTACGAGCTATATCCATTACAAGAGGCCAATACTCGTGAGCCCTTGCATTAATCTCCTTTGACGACCATAAGAACTCAACTTTGCCTCCTTCTTGATCCATCCCGACAGCTTTCCATATCTCGATCAAGTAGCGCCCAACCGTCTCAATTTTCTTCAGATCACCCCCCATTTTATTGTTAAGCTGCGCAAACCAATCTGCAATCCAGATTTTCACTCTGCACCCAGCAGAGGTAAGCTTGTTCACACTTATCGTCTTCAAAACCCCCTGCATAACAAGAAAGAAAGCAGCCCATTGAATCTCTTGACATATATAGGCTTAGTCCTTTTGGAAGAAGCGCTGCTTTTAGTTGTATCAAAAGAAAAATAGAAGCATTAACAGTAAAAATCTAGCTTCTCAAAACAAATGGTGTTTGGGCAAAAGTCCCTTATGCACTTTTACTAATAGCCCATTTCTCTTGCGGGCTCAACCTTTTTGCTACATTCTTTTCTCTCTCAAAAAGTAAAATAAATTTCTGTTCAAATTTTTTTGTCCGCGCCTATGAACCAAACAGTCAATAAATAATACATTACTTGTGTTATACGCAAAGGACTTTTAGGACCTCCAAAAGCAATATCAAATAGGCTCATAATCATGTTACAAAAGTACATGCCATAACCATCCACAAGCTTAAATATAGATAGATGAAATAGAGCTTGATGAAACTGTAAAGAAAGGAGAAAACTTCACATGCCCAAAAATACCTGAGCAATGTGCATTCGACCGGATGGTTCAAACCCGTCGTAGCAAACGGGCTCGGGCTTCTTAGCAAGCAAATTCCGGAGCTCATCCTCTTGGATGCACTCTTCTCCCACGCTTCTCACAATCTGGTACCTCTCCTCCAAACTCAGTCTGCCCAAAACCACGGAAACACACATTTTCTAATCGTAACACAGAACAACTAGGAAAAATCGAATAAAAGAAACTATGGGCTATGCAAATACGAATTGAATTAAAAAAGAGAGATTCTTAGTTATGGGCTATGCAAATACGAATTGAATTAAAAAAAGAGAGATTCTTAGTTCTTACTGGTTAACTTCATTTGAGGAGCTAGACGGTTCCTCTTTTGACTGGGAGTTGGAGATTGACACGGATTCCAACCCTTCAACCGGGATTTGATCCGGCGCGTCCGTCGCCATTGGAGTTAACAGAGGAAAAGTTGAAACTATAAAACCTTAAAATCAGCTAAATCCCAATCCAAAGCTAGCAAATTCTGAGAAACTGAAAACACATTTATATATCTTTGTCCAAAAGTTCGACATATTATATAATTCAACAATAATCGCATTGTGGGTAAGCATGAACTTTGAAACATTACGCATAAACATTATTTATAAATCAGATAAGAAAGAGTTATTCTCAATTTGAGTCAATAGGGAACAAGTATAAGCTTTGAGAATTACCGGAAGGAGGAGAGAGAACGCCGGACGGCGCGGCGGCTGGCGAGTGAAGTTAGGGCTGATAGCTAGCCGTGTTAGGGTTTGAGATATGATAAATAAACTGATCGAGTTTGGATTAGGACATTGGAGGTTTTTTCCTTTTCTCTTTTTTCTTTCTTTTTCTTATTCTGTTTTTGTGGAAACCACGTCGTTTTCTCCTCCCACACTGGGGTGTGGCTAGGGAATAAGTTTTTTGCATCTGAGTCCCCGATTCGAGTTTTTATTAATTCGAGTTTTTAATTTTAATTTTACTATAGTTAAAAATTCTTATAAAAAATTATATTTCAATTTAAATTAAAAACTTAAATCGATAAACTGAACGGGATATTAATTTTTTTTTTTAACTTTTAACACTTGGGTCTAAATTGTGATTCGTATTTTGATATTTTCTTGCTAGTTGGGTTCTCATTTTGAAATTTTGGAAAACTGACCCCGTTTATTTCGCTGATTCGAGTTTAGAATTCGAGTTTTTTTACAGTAAAAAGCTCTCACAAATAATCACATCTAACTTTTTTGCTACAGTAAAAAGCTCTTACATAAAGTTACATATCAACTCGAATCAACAAACTAAACGAGCCCATCATTCAACTCTTATTTTCTTTACATTTAGGCCCCCATTTTGAAATTTTGAACAAGTGGATCCCTAAAAGCTGGTCAAGTTTGGATTGGGATATTGGAGTAAAAAACCAAAACAGGTTAGGGGTCGTGTTTCAGTCGGCTTCACTCGAGTTTCTAACATGGGTTAGTGATATAAATATTAGTGTTCACTTTAAAAATTGTATATAATTTCATTTTTGTATAATATTGTCCAAAAGAACTCTAAAATAGTTTAGGGCATTTTAGTTCATACATGTCTCTTTTTAGTATGCTGTTGCAGAAATTGCAAGAGTTTTAGTCCAACTAGCAAAAGTCGATCCACGAAAAAAAAAAAAAAAATTCCGCATTCCTCCTAAATATACCCAAGTCTAGCTTGCACCCTAGATCAAACCAATTTCCCATGTTTTTTATTTTAGAGAAAATTTTAAGTTTATCTGTGATTTTTTTTAACTCTATTATTTATATCCTTACGAAAAATCACCTGCAGGATACGAAAAAATAAAACTCCGGCATTCCTCCTATATATCCCCAAGTCTAGCTTGCACCCTAGATCAAACCAATTTCCCATGTCTTTTATTTTAGAGAAAATTTTAAGTTTAACCATTATTTTTTCTAACTCTATTATTTATACCTACGAAAAATCACCTACAGGTTACAAAAGATAACCTACAGATTATAAAAAGATAATTTACAAGTTATTAGTGACATAAGATAAGTTCAACAATAGCGACTGAAATAAAATAATATTACTTTATCAATGATATTTTTACAAATTCCCCTTTATTTTAATTTTATTTAAATATTTATATTTCCAAAAAAAAAAATCATTTTGAATTTTCCTGATCACTCTTGAGCAATTTGCGCAAGGGATGCATTTTTTCCATTCAAATTTAGTGGTCGTGTTCAATTAGGCCAGATTTTCCGCTAAATTAGGACTTTCAAGGATGAAAATGTAAAAACGGAGAGATCAAAGACTAACTTGTGACTTATTAATATGATTGAGTACTGGATGGCAACATTGTCCTAACAAAAAAAAAAAATCTTTTGAAGAATCTATTATTTTTTCTCATAAGACATGAAGAAATATATTTCCTACCAAACAGGGTGCTTACTATTTTATTTCATATATTTTTGTATAATTTTATTTCGTACTATATATATTTCATAATTTAAATGTGCTTAATATTATACTCCATGACGTTAACATCCATGTTAAGATTTATTTTTCAGTTCAAAAGGATATTTTTTTGTGTGGCTAAAACAGTTCAAAAGGATTTGATTATGAATGGTTGGCTTCATCCCTGTAGCTTACAGAGAAAAGCGTAACCCAACATTAATTGGACTTTATATCAAAAATAAAAAGAAAAAAAAAGACAAATACTTTTAAAAGTGTGTGGGTTAAAATTTCTATCTCTTATTCTTTATTAATAACTTTTATAATCAAATAATTATACTAATAAAATGATGTTAATAAAAAAATGAGATATAAAAATCAAAACTCGTACATTATTAAGGATAAATTCTATAATTTTCTCAACAACAAAAAAAAAATGCTAAACTTGTATATTTGAGCTAAACTGCAAAAGATATGTATTTTTATCAATTAATGTTTAGCTGCACCTTTGTCAGATCATCCATCAATAAGCTATAAGAGGATAAATGTGGGATAATTTTTCTAAATTTATGCATTTCAATTTATAAACGTGGGACAAGTCCCAATTCTTTTTTTTTCCCCGAAAAAAAAGCAATACTCTTCAAGAAATTATTGGTTTGTGAATTTATTTTTCTAACGCTTTCCCTATCGTGTTAAATTTGAATCCCATCGTTTAGACAATTTTTGCCTTTCCCAAAATGCCATCACTAAGCAATAAACCTCCATTTTTTTCTCAGGCCTTTGATCATAAAATCTCTCTATGTGGTCATCCTCTCTCCCACACATTCCTTCCAAATCTGTCATGCAAGAATCTCCAAAGTCCAAGCCTCCCATCTCAAGCCGCTCCGCAAGCTAAACCCTTCATTTCCCAACCCCATTGCCCGCCCTGCAATAGATGGAGTGTGGGATTTGGTGGTGGCTGAGCTTGGCAATGGACACCGCCCAAGGAAGAGTCAGCCAAGATCTCCGCCGACGGAAAACACAATATTTTACACAAAGAAAGAAGATGGAAAAGAAAGTTCGTTGTGCACTTCTGCTGTATTTTGCCTTGATCAATATCACGGAGACAATAGTCACTCATGGAGCCAAGCAACAGACCATGCTTCAAAAGAAAACAAACTAAAGGCCCGTTTAATTCGCTAATTCGAGTTGAGATGTGATTTTATGTAAGAATTTTTTACTGTAACAAAAATAAATAAATAAATGTGATTGTTTCTGAGAGCTTTTTATTATAGTAAAACAAAAATCGGTGAAATGAACGGAACCTAAGATATGCATAAAAGTCCCAACGTTAATATGAAAATGGAAAAAAAAAAAAAAAAAAAAAAAAAACCTTTAATTTTGGATAGAACTTGCAAGTTACATTTCTCAGATTTTGATGCAAATTATTCTGTCTGCCAATTTATAATTCGTCTACATATATGAAATGACGCTAGCTTCTCAGCATTATGCGCAAAAGCATAAGCGTAAAACTTAAAATTGACAGTGCGTAAAGTGTAAAAAGAAAAAAGAAAAGAGAAAAGAGAGAATTATTTGGTTATTTCTGCAGCTAAAAAAAAGGAGCAGAAATAATTATACGTACATATTAAGAAGGCTGGTATTTATCCTTAACAGCTAAAGCTGCTGCCCTGTACCACGCTGCTGCAGCCATAGCGCCTGGATCTGGAACTGATGCAAGTATCTCCCCAGAGATATAAGTTGAACGACCAGCCTATGAAACCAAAAAAGAAAAAAGAAAAAAAAAAAAAAAAAAAACATTCCTTAGGATATCTTTTTAATTCACTAGTACCCTTAAACTTTAGGGTAATTTTCAATTTATCCTCGAACTCTAAAAACTCTCACTTTACCTCTTGAATTTTGATTTAGTCCCACTAAACCCCTTTGTTAGAATTTCTTTTAAAATCAGACAGAAAAAGAGGGAGTTAACTGCAGTCACGTTATCTTTTTCCATTTTTTTAAACATAAATTTTAGTAGAAAGACCACGTGAACACACTACCTCCTTTTTTTCATATGTTTTTAACAGAAATTCTAGCAGAATGGCTGAATGGAATTAATTTAAAATTTGAGAGGCATAGTGGGAATTTCAAAGTTCAGGGGCACCTGTGAGATTAATCATTTTATATAATACTTGGTGCAAAATAATTTTGTTGATTATCAAGCACTTTGAGGAAAAAAAATGTGCCTGCTTTCTTTTGTTTATAGTTGCCGGGAGGCAACTCCTTTTTTTTATTTATTTTTTTATTTTTATAAAAAGACATGTGTAATTGACAATGCGAAGAAGGGGGGAAAAAAGCCCGAAAATGGCATGCGAAAGGATCAGAAAGGGCATTACTTGAGCTTGCATGTGTTGAGTTGACTCAGCTCCGGCCAATGCTGCTTCAGAAGAGAGAAGAACTGCAGTAACAGGGTCATCACCCGCGTCTAACCTCTGTACACAAAAAGAACTGTAAGTACTACTTACATCACATAAATTAACTCAGAAAGAAAAAAGGAATTTATTGATGACCTCCTTGAGAACTACTGATGCTGGAATAAGCGCATCTAACAAAGTGCGATAGCCGGCACTAGCTCCCCCATATTTACTAACTGCAGAAATAGCAGCTTCGAGCGCTTCTGCCCCTGGAACAAGGAGAATTATAAGTCAAGGTGAACTAAGATACATATCGCTGCAGGATACGACCATCTTACATCTTTTTGCCGTGAAGTCTGACTGGGTGCTTGCTTTCAACTGTGCGTAAGCTGCCTTGCAAAATATTTTATACCTGTTTCAAGAAAAGTTGACAAGATTTTCAGTAATTTAACCGAAACTAATTACTGTAAGATAAAAGCCTATTCAAGCAAACAAAAAAAAAACAAAAAAAAAAAAAAGAAAAGAAAAGAAAAGAAAGTACATGATCCCGCTTGTTCCTCCCATAACTCGTCCAATGGATGATCCGATTTCATTCACTGTTTCGGCAGCATCATTCAAAGGATAACTGGGAGTAAGAAATAGAAACTAATAAATTTTCTATTAATATTCAGAATAGTATGGCCAATCAAAAGCAGGAAACTAGAAAGTACAATTGGTAACTACTTATTCTACTTGATTAATAGAAACAAATATCTTATAGTTAACAAGCATGCTTTGTTATTCTTGTAATCCATTTACTTTATTTGACTAGCTTTACTTTATAACCCTTTTTTTTTTCACGTGTGCAAATGACCAAAATGGTTTCACTTAGGGGTGGACATTGGATCAAAACCAATATTTTTTTACCATCCATAATCTGATCCAATCCAATACAAATTCTTTGAAATCCAACCAATCCAATCCAATACACTACTATCATCCAATCCAATCCAAATCCAATGGATATTGGACTTTCATCAAAACTTATTAAAACTAACTAAATTTTGTAAAACTTGCTCAAAATGATAAATCCATATATTTTCAAGACAATTTAGTCCCCCATCATCCAACATAAAAACCAAAATCACCAAACACAACAAACAAAATGATGAATCCATGTATTTTCAAGACAATTTGTTATTTGTTTTGAAATAATGTGTGTGTGTGTGTGTGTGTTTTTTTTTTTTTTATAGTCTATAACTTTCACTATTGTATATTATTTTCACAATTAATTATATGATCTTATATATAAGATAAATACATTGGATTGGATTGGTTTTATTGGATTTTCAAAAGTTGAATCCAACATCCAATCCAATTGGATTAGTGGAATTATCATCCAAATCTGATCCAATATTCTTTGGATATCCTTTTTTTTTTTTTGGACGGATTGGATTGAATTGGTTGGATCAATTCAACGATTTGATGGTTTGCCCAACCTTTCACAGTTTCACTCACTATAATTGATAGTCATTCATCATATATCAAGCATATTAAAAGAAATTACTTTTTTTTTGCTAGAATTAAAAGAAATTACAAGTCGGTCATTCAAATGTCCAAGTTAGAATAATCAATATAATACAAACAGCAAATAGTGCAAGTGATAGGCATGTTGACGAATCCTCATGCATTCATTGACTTGGAAAATGAATTTATTTTCCCTCAAACCGAGCTTGTGTATACAGCCTGTAGATTGCTGTAGTTTCCTTTTTCAACTGTAATTAGTTAGGCCTTAATACCTAGAGAATATTCTGCTTTAGGGTAGAGACAGTTTGCTAAAATAGTGATCATTGTACTCATATTCGACCAATATATCAAGAAAAAATATAGGAACCCTCTTGAATGACTCTAACTACAGTTCCAATAATAAAGATGAGTTGTTCCTTTTTGGATATGGTGGAAGAAAATTTGATAGGAACCTAGAAGTCTGAGCTTCATTAACCACACTAAAAATGAAAAATTACAGGATATATGGGCAGTTTCGTGGACCCCCGACCTCCAAGATAGTGCACAGCACTAGACACTCTCTACAATCTCATCATGCCCCCTCATTAGCCACTAGACCCTTATTTATACTACTAAAAACAACTACTAACTATCATGTTCCTAACAAAATTTTACTGTTTAAAAAAGAAGTATAAACACAGAAAAGATTGAACTTTAAAATAAACTCACTTTGTCATGTCCTCTAATGTTGCAGCAGCTCCTTTATACATCTGAAAAAGCAAATAGAGTAAAATACATAATTTGTATCTAGAACCCATTAGTAAAAGATATGAGATAAAAGAGACAAGAGATAGAACTCACAGTTGACCCACAGTCACCATCACCTGCTTTACTATCCCATTCGTTTAAACTATCCCTGAGATCAATAACTGCATTTGCAGCTGCTTCAATAGCTGCCTCAAGAATCTGACCACCTTGATTCAGTTGCAGTGGCCGACCTAATGCCTAATGGAAAAGCAAATATAGAAATTCAGGAAAGTCAGGTAAGCATTAATATATATATATATATATATATGTATATTTGAAAGAGGGGGGAAAAAAAAGCAAATACAAGAAATCAGGAAGTCAGGTAACAAACTTGTAGCTAAAGCAACATTCGGAAATAGGAGTTACAATATCAAACTTTGTTTATACTCATAAAACTAAGGTGCAACAGTGGTTTTTTGCACCTCAAGTGGCTGCAACTTTAATCCACGCATATTGCCCGTTGCCCAATTTTCAAAAAATTGCAGCCTACAATTTTTAAACATACCTCATCACTCTTTGTTGAACGAGCAGGAGGCAATGGAACAGGAATCTTGGCAGGTGGGTGACTACCTGCAAGGATGGTCACTAAGCTCAGCAAAAAGAAGATGACTACCTGCACGGGTGGCTACTCAACAAAAAAAGAATCAAACTCAATACCTTCACTCCTTTCCTCTGGAATGGTAAAGGATATAAGCTACATGTGGAGGTAAGTAGGTACTTGTAAACATGTATATGTTTGTGTAGGTTATATGGTATATTATGTATATGTGTGCGCGTGAGTATGAGTGTGAGTTTCTTGAGCAATATCTATTACAGCATCATCCAACCTTCAGCAACCATAGGACTATGCAAAGGGGATCAGAAAAACGAACACAAAAGGAAGAAGCAACAATAGAAAATAATACATACCATCAACACCAACAGGCCAAGCTGGAGCCCTTGTCGGCGCATCCAAAAGTTGCAAAATAGCTTGATCTGTTTTCATGATGGAAATTGAAAAACCTGAAGAAAAATGGTTAAGAAAAATGAACTTCATCAATGATATCCTTCGAAGTATCTAAACGAAAAGGAAAAACATAAATAAATCAAATGATCAATGAAAGAACATGTCGTTCCAGCCAAGAAAAATTAAAGAAAAAGGGACATCCGTCAACTCCTCAACTTAAAATCCCATAGTAAGGCTAAAAAATTGACTCTTTAACAAAGTAAAGACACATCCTGCTCCCTATCTTAAAAAACGCAGTAACTCCGTTATCTTTACTATTCATGCACAAATCCAAACCTGCCATATCAAGAGAAGTCATAAATGATCCTGTATATACTCTATCAACGGCCAATCCATGCTCCAGTTGCAACTTAGGTACTGCTTTTCCGGATGCAATCATCAGTTCCATCAGAGGTGTGGAACCTAATCTGCAATGCAATTGTAAGCATTTATTTTCTGATTTCACTCGAATGGTATATATGCTACTATTTCGATGTTAATTTTGATAATCATTCATTTTTATGCTCACAATTTGATTATTGATTTAAAACCAATATTAGGAACCGAAAATTCAAAAACAGAAAACCCACCCATTGATCATAAGCACCACTCTACTACCCCTTGTAATCGGAACATAGTTCGTCTCCTGCAAAGATCAAATAGTGGGTATTGTGCGATAAATTAACTTATGAGATGAAATTCAAAATGCTTTCACCGAAAAATCCAACATGTATTATCTTTGTCTATAAGGTATAAATGCATAATTTTTTAAAGATAAATGAATGCCGCACAGGATAAAAAGTCTTCATTCAACAAACATCTTTACAAATTTTAAAAGAAAATTTAATCTATACAATTGCAAAAGACAAGTTGAGCAACAAATAACTCTACAGATAAACCAGTATGTTCTTCTAAGACAAGACAACAAATGTTAGCTGACTTGGAGAATAGAACAGATTTTGTCACAGATAAGAACGAAAAATTAATCCTTTTTTCATATGAATTAAATGTTTTTCAATATAATTATTATGTATACAATAATACAACCATTTTTAGCAAACAATTATTAATGACAATGTAGTTATTTGATGAAATGTAAATTATGAAAGAAATTAAAGATTCACTACAACAGATACTCCTTACTGGCAACAAAAATTGTATACCATACACAGTCTGTTAAGACACTAGATCTTAGGAAGTTAATGGCTAAGAGGGGTTAAGTGAGGAGAAAGGAATTCGTTGGGGTTGGACATAATTTCTCAGAAATTATGTTAGTGCTGATTTGTCTTGGTTTTGGCTAGGATTAGAGGAAAGGTATAAAAATAGAGAAGGGGCAGAGTTTGTTATGTTGTGATTTTGAGAGTTTTGGGAAACTGAGATTAGGGAGAGTGGTGGTCTCTCAAATACCACCAAATTAGGAGTCCCCGGAGTACTCAAATTCTCCGTTCTATCCATTTCGCTTTCTTTAATTCTCTCTAGCTGGTTTTGGTTTGTATGAGTTGGTGTTGAAGTAAAATTCATTAAAACTCCTCTGTTTGCATCAAATCTGGTGTTGGCTGCTTGTGTGTGTGTGTGTGAGTGTTTGGCTGTTTGGTTGAGGAAATTATCAGGTTCCTAACACAGTCATTCTCAACGCTTTCTTTAACAATATGACACATGCAAGTGGATACTGCCTCTGCATTACTTAAAATATAGAAACCTCTAAAATGTCTTTTTTTTTTTTTTTTTTTAATAACCTAGGGTATCCAGGCCTCTAAAATGTCTTTTTCATATATTTATTATTCAGTTAAAGGACCAGTTCTACAGCATTTCATCATACCGGTGAAAGTATCTGCTTTAAAACATGAGAAACTATTACGTCCACAGGTTGAAGATCAGCCACATCAGCACCAGGTTCTCCATGCTATAAAATAATACACCGTTAATAAGTTTACAATGTCAATCAAATATGAAAGGATTTTAAAGGTAAAGAAGCAGCAGCAATTGTTAGAGCATGCTAATTTGTAATATCAAGTATTAAGCGCATACAATTGTTTTAAGACAGTATACTTGAGATATGATTTTAAGCATTTTGGAGGACGAATTGAAATTCTGTACATGTTACTCAAAGCAGTCACAGTAACAATGTTCAAAGGGATTAAGCTAGCTAATTAATTTTACCCTTTTAAGAATAACTAGGTCGACTTAACTTACAATTCCAAGACCAAGTTCCATCTTTCCTGGGCCTAAACGATCTGATGTAACCTGACCGGGCAGCGTGCAAACAGATAATGCAACACCCATTGTTCCAACCATTTCAGATGCACGTTTTGCTTCTGCAGCAACAGCAGCAAGAGAAAGCCCAGCAGCAGCTGCAGCTCCAGCCACCTACTTTTCAGAAAGACGAGAATGTTTTAAGTAGGTTTAGTAAATACATGCTTAGCAAAGAGGAATTTATTGGATACACTTGAACAAAATTCATATCTTGTACGCAGAACCTAAATGGATCACACAGAATGCATGCGGCCTCAAAATCTTCATGCATAAAGCAACTGAAATTAGCCTCCAAGCAGGCAAGAGCTAACCAAAGTAATATAACAATGTTTAAAGATTCAAGTGTTTATTTGGCTAGTGACCGATAGCAAGATCAACTCTTGTAGACAGACACAAAGTACGAGACCAAACATTTGTCACCATCCTGGTGTATTTATGCAGGATTAGCAAAGAAACTCTTTATCTCTGTATTGTCACAACTAATGAGGCAAAACATTTAGGCTACATCTGGTCGCTAGTATTGCATTGTATAAGGTCAACGTGTATTGTATTGTATTGAATAAGGTTGTATTGTACTGTGTTGTATTGTCATAATATAATACGGTGTTTGGTGTCATGACATATTATATTAAGGGGTTAAAATGTAAATTTTTAAAACTTTTGGTGTCAAAATTTAATTTTTCAAAAATTTTGGGGTCAAAAAATATTTTTTAGAAAAATATATGAATTTGCATTGTGCCCCTCAATTTTTAAATAATTATTAGTTCCAGGCATGACCTTATGTCGGCCCCCAATCACGCCCAACCTGGACATGGCTCATGAATCCGCTAAAAAAATATTACAATACACTACACCAAAAATGAGCCTTATTCTATAATAGGACATAAACCGTATTAATTTACAATCCATAAAATTTATACAATACAATAGTAGCACTAAACATTGTATTATTGTATTATTATATAACATAGTACTCTAATACGGTCAAACAAACATGCCCTTATGGTTTCGTTTGGAGAAAGAAGCATCTTTCTTTTGGGGATTTCAAAAAGAATTGTTTTTCAATGAAAAACTGATAATAAAAAAGAGAATGAAAGAGTTCTTTCCCACGGAATGTATATTCTAGTTGGTTTTTGATAGAGTAAAAGGAGGGAGGGAGAACCTTATGAACAAGAATAGTTCCTGCCAAACCCCTTCGACCAGCTATGCCTCGAGGAGGAGGCAATGCACAATCATCTCCAACGATCACAGTCTGCAAGATACATAAACAATTTCATAATATTCTTATGAAAAGGAAATTACGTTTTGATAATCTTTTATTGAATCCAACAAAAACATTTGAAACGTTAGATAGAAAAAGAAAACTCCAAATGAAAATGTACCTCAATGTTATAGCCTTCAGATTTTGCTTGTTCAGCAGCCATACCAAAATTTAAGCGGTCACCAGTATAATTCTAACAACATCCAAATGGCAAAGCAAGGAATCAAGAACTAAAAGTTGCATGGATTCTCAAATTCTGACCATAGCACATTTATCACTGTAAAATACTTCCTAAACCAAAAAGACATTCCATTCTCAAGCAAATCTATAGTTTTTCCCCTTTCAATTCCAAAAAGGGTTTTTGCATGTTCTTTTTTTTTCCCCCTTTTGTATTGTAAGTTGAAGCATGCATTTACAAGTTAACGATGTCATTCACAGCCTAACAATAAAGCAAAATGATACTAAAATCTAATTATAGAGAATTACCGTGACAATCAGAAGACATCCCTTTGGACCAGTAACAGCTCGAATGCCCTAAGGTTCAACAACATTAGATTATCCTCTGATTTTTATATAACTGATAGGTGAATATCCTCTCTAGTTACATTAAAAAAATTGGAAGAGGCCATACAGCTAAAATTGAATCAACTGTAGGCGCAGCAAAAACGTCCCCACAAATAGCTGCTGTTAGCATCCCTTCCCCCACAAAACCGGCCTGTGCAGGCTCATGCCCACTTCCACCCCCTGCATTGTTATAACATATTATATTACACTTTTTATTATGGGTGCTACACTGGCAATTGATCGGAAATTTAAGCCAAGAAGTTAACACGGAATTTCAAATAAACTAGACCTTAAAATTGGAACCCTCTACTCCATCCCACCTAAAACCTTTCACGAAACTAAAAGCTCAATAAGATGACAAAACCTTTCTTTCTTCTTCTTCTTCCTCTTCTTTTTTTTTCCGTAAAATAAAATTTACAGATTGAATCTTCTTCGGCAATCCCCTCATACAAAACATATAACTAAAGGTCAAGTCCAACTATGCATATCACCTAGCTGGGAAAATAGAAACTCGCTTTGATGAATGTTTCTCCTATAAGATGCCTATGGATTATTGGAAAAGGCCAAAAATAAATAAATAAAAAGAAAAAGAGTGCACACAGCATTGGAATAAAGAGTAATAAACTACGTATTTACTACCTCATAAAGTGGTCCAACCTACTAATTAACAGAGGCTGAACATACCCATCACACGAAACACTAAATCCACATGAAACAAAGTTCATGATTTCACACATAAATAAGAACTACAGACATATAAATTAGAGGTTCCGAATCAGATATTAATTGAGGCTGAACATAACACCCATCACACGAAATGCTAAATCCACACGAAACAAAGTTCATGATTTCACACATAAATAAGAACTACAGACATATAAATTAGAGGTTCCGAATCAGATATTAATTGAGGCTGAACATAACACCCATCACACGAAATGCTAAATCCACACGAAACAAAGTTCATGATTTCACACATAAATAAGAACTACAGACATATAAATTAGAGGTTCCGAATCAGATATTAATTGAGGCTGAACATAACACCCATCACACGAAATGCTAAATCCACACGAAACAAAGTTCATGATTTCACACATAAATAAGAACTACAGACATATAAATTAGAGGTTCCGAATCAGATATTAATTGAGGCTGAACATAACACCCATCACACGAAATGCTAAATCCACACGAAACAAAGTTCATGATTTCACACATAAATAAGAACTACAGACATATAAATTAGAGGTTCCGAATCAGATATTAATTGAGGCTGAACATAACACCCATCACACGAAATGCTAAATCCACACGAAACAAAGTTCATGATTTCACACATCTCTCTCTCTCTCTCTCTCTCTCTCTCTCTCTCTATATATATATATATATATATATATAGATACATACATATACATATATACACATATACATATACATATACAATTAGATTGGATCATCACTAGGATAATTTACTAAATGAGTATTCAATCCTTAACAAGTCTAGTACAAAAGCATAACATAATATTAAGAATATTTATTATTCATTTCTTTTAATTTCCCACATTTGTAAGTAATCAAATAGAACAAACGCACAAAAAAAAAATGAAAATTTGGAAAAAGAAAAAATGATTCATATTGGAATAAAAAATAGGAGATAATTTCGCGAAACGTAGATAAATGAACCATCATGCGTCTCTTAAAAAATATTTAAAAAAAAAAAAAAAACCAACTTGGGAATTCTATCACTGTGACAAAATTAGAAACCAGAACTCCTATTACTATTGCTTCGACCGCTTTACTGCCGTTTTCTCGGCAACCAAACAAGAGCGGTCGCAAAGCGATTACCAGAAGAAAACCGCAATTCCGAGGAAATCAAAGCAAAATGACGAGAAAGTAGTCGCCAGAATACAATGCATACAAAAATAGAGAGAGAAGGGGTGAAGAGTTCAGAAAGCGTACCGTTGGGGTCGTTGATAAGCTTCTTTCCCTGAAAGGCCATGGCGAACTGATTAGAGAGAGCAGAACCCTAAAAAGTGGCTTTGCATGAATCGGAACCGAGGACGGAGCAGAGAGACGGAGAGGAGAGAGAAAGGATGTTGAAAGGAGGGGAATGAAGTTGGGTGTGTCATGTGTGTGTATGTATGTATATATATAGAGAGTGGGGAGTCAAAGGCCTCTCCCTCTCACCTGGCGAAAGAGCAGCTGGGCTGGCTTGTGATGTGTACTTGGTTGCTTGTCCAAGCAACAAAAAAAATTTAATTGGCCGGACTCAAATCAACTCCAATTAATTCACCAATGCGATCAACACTCGAAAACGATCATAACTTTTTAAATTAAAATCTCAAAAACGATCATAATTTTTTAAATAAATTTAATTATAGAATCTAATCTTTAGGAGGGTTACGTTTAGATACTATATCGTGTTTGAAATTGATTCTATTTTTATTTTTTACGTTGTTTGACGAAAAAAAAAAAAACGTTTTTAAAACAGTGTTTGACGCAATAAAAATAAAAAACATAAATGAAAACGATTTTTTGATTTAATGTAAAATAAGAGAGAAATGAAAAATGATTTTTAACTATTTTTCATTTTTTATTTTTATTTTCTCCTCTCTCGAGCAGAAGAGAGAAAGAGAAACATTATTAAATTTTTTTATACTGAAAATAATCTATTAATAAACCTACTAAATATATTTTTAAAAATAATTTCTGTCTGAAATTAAAAACGTTTTTATTTTTATTTTTATTTTTATACAAAAAATAAAATTATTTTAAAATGCATTCTAAACGCACCGATTAACTTTTCTAAAGTTTTTTATTACTCTTTTATCTTTTATCAATGAATTTTTTTTATTAATTACTTGTTTTTTTAGGAGATCAGGACAGACTACCGGCTTCTGGCATTAGAAATTAAACGTAATTACCAAGACAAAGGCCTAAGTCCTATATATCCTATCCCATAATAATTGAAAAACACATATGCCCTAGCTTATCCTTTTAAAAAAAATAATAATAAAGAAAAGACAAGTACCTACCTCTAGTATTATTTGAAGCCTATTCCGGTTTCAACCTTATTTATATTCATTAATGTCATTTTTTTCCCCAAATATGATGTTTTTGATCCCTCACATTCAAAAACATCACATCATAAAATAAAGACGTGTTAGGATTAATGTTAGGATTCGGTCACTTCACGAGTACGTTCTTTTCATAATTAGAATTACAACTCAAAATTTTTACTACATTATTCTTTTATAAAAATTTAAATTTAATATTTTTGTTATTATATTTTCTCATACATAAATTCATTTTTAACTCAAACTCTTAACTTAAAAAAAAAAAAAGACGTGTTAATAGTTCTGAACTTATTTAAATTTATTATGATTCAAACTGGTATTTAAAAGTGTAAAATCTAAATAGAGAATAAAACATCACATCATAAAATAAAAGTTTGAATTAGTGTTAGATTAGTATGAAATTTATGAGTAAACCACAAATAAAACTATAGTTTTAAACTAGAAATACTGTAATAGATAGGTTCAAACCCATGAGAACTTAAGGAGAAGTTAAATTCTCTAAACCTATAAGTTTATGTCCACACACGTTATTAACCAAAGTCCAGATTTAAAATTTTAACAACTAAAAATGGGCTGAAACCGAATAATAGGTTCAAACCCTCCTCCACATGTGAAAGGAATGGACAATTATTATGAGGATAAAATTTAAAAAAAAATTATAAATTCTACCTATTTAGTACCTGACTTACTAAAAATATTCTTTTTAAAAAAACTATATCCCTGAACTAGTTATAGTTTAAAAGGTAAAAACATATAAACTAATATTATTAAGGAATATAAATAAAAAGGACTCCATTTTAAGGGGTATTTTTAAAAATTGTCTAAATATTTTTTGAGCACGGCCCTTCATTACTATTGATGATAACAATCTCTAAGCACGGCCATTCGTTACCATTGGAAGTGTTTAACTAGTGATCTGTGTCACAAAAAAAAAAAAAAAAACCCCTAGCAATCTGCCTAGACCGACTGGCATTAGCAATGATACATTGACTGCGTTTGGAGGAATGGTTCGTGTCATGATTCAAATCATAGTTCGTGACTCGCTACAACGTTTTCTCTCATAAAAAACACATGTAAACCGAAAATGGTTCTGAACTCATGAACCAAACGTCTACTGATTGGCGTCATTGTTCGACACCAAAGAAACACCAGCAATCGCCAAGGTTGAAAGGTGGTTTTCACTCGAAGCTTTTAAAAAAGGAGAACCTCTACGCTTTATGAATTGAAATTCATGAAGCACGTATCAAAACCATGAAAAACTCTACGTGCTCTACACTTGCACAAATTAATTCACAGCCCTACCCTTTCTATTTGTTGACAGCCCTACCCTTTCCACGATTCACGCCCTCAAACTTGCGGTCCCTTGGGTCCAATCTCCCCGGCTTGCCGTCTTCCCTCTCACCGTTGTCATCAACTAGTTAGTGCAAAGCAACCAAACCCGTGAAGCATACAATGTCGAGGTCATCAATTGTTGATAATTTTCGCTTTTGAAAGACCGATGATCTCAGTTCGGTCGGACAATGACCACCAAAACCATCCCACCCAAACCAAGAACAATCTGATCACATAGTTATGCTAATGCCGAGAAAAACTTAACTTATCCCCAACTACAACTTTGAAGTCTCTCTTTCACCTTCATTCTACAGCAATAATTAATTAACAATAATGTACTTCTACACTTGAACTTCATGGTAAACAAAACATACAACAGGAAATCATACTTTTGTGCATAAAACGTGTTCACAATTAATTTTCAAAGTGAGTTGGAAAGCGAATGAAAAAATGTTCCCCTTTTCGCATTTCTTAGAGGGTATCTTGCGGCCTAAGTCAACTGTTGACCTTTTTCCTCATTAGTTCCTCTAGCTTGAGAGGTCGATTTCTTTCCTATTATGGCTGATTCTGTTGCCAAATCTTGTATAAGAAATGTCTTATGGATATTTTCTCGTGACTTGATGCCCAAGGCTGTCCGTCGACTCATAAGGTCGACCGGTGAGGCTGAGCAGTCGACCAGTCGATTTTGCCTGCTCGGGGAGTCGCGGTGGCTCGTTTAGTGGCCTTCCGGAGCCCGAGTTGCCACGTGTACGGTGAGAGATGAGGTACGAAATCTGACCTCAACAGATGCCATAAACTATTGAAAATGTGTAACTGAAAGGCCGATATATGAAGTGAAATAAATCCAAAAGATTGTATTTTCAATGGGAATCAACAGACCGAAAACCATCAACCACTAAATGTTTACCTCCTGAGCAGCTCTGAGGCAACAGATTTATAGTTCTTCACCTAGTTCTTTGGTAACTGGAACCTGTGCAATCGTAAAAACTTGACAAAGAGGAGGAATGCTCTTTACTCTTTGAAAGGAAGAAGTTTTCCTGAATGTAGACTCTTTATGATCCAACTAGCCGGCTGCAGGAAGTGATCAACTCATTTCAGAGCTCAATTGGTCTAAAGTCAAAGTGAAGAGCAAAATTCAAACATGAAAATTTTTTAATAAGAGCAGAATAAAGCATTTTTATCTTAATGGAGGAGACTTGTCTACTCAAAAATCTCTTTTATTCCCTATTAAAATAGCTTGATTTAAACCTTCAATCACTCGATTTATTTTTTTCTACTTATACAGCAATTAAGAACTGACCATCATCGGTATCTGTTGTTCACAGGCACATTGCCTCAAGTGGCGTGATGCTGTATTCTCGTTCTCAGTAACAATAACTCCTACAGAAATCTTTCCCTTGTCAAGGCTGTGGACTAACCACTGCAGGGTTTTAAATGCTTTCCCGCCTCCGTGCTGGGAAATGCAGAAAAAGGGAAGAAGATGCCGAGATTTGTGAGGAAAAAATCACAAATTAAAGTTTACATGTTATGAAAAATGATGAACGCATTTATTTGTTGTAAATTCAAATACCTCAATTGTTTTCTCTTCTGTTGTAAGATAGGTGAGCTAACCTTAATACTTCTCTTTTGGCATATTTCAAGATGCCATAAGGCACAAGCAATTAACAATTGCAAGTTTATAAAAGGTTGAGATGAGTTTATTAGCAAGTCGTCAATAAGAAGTATTTTTCAACATAAGCATTAATACGTACCTTGACTATTTTTGCCAATTTGGTACAGAAACTATGCTTCCCATGAGGCATGATTCCAACTTTTTCAAAGATATTATTACTTTTATTGTCATGAACTTGCTTCCAGATGCTACTACTCTGTGTATCATGCCACCGTAGAATCAAGTACCTAAAAGAAGGGATAAAGTTGAATGATGCAACCATAAAGAAATATTCATTCAAAATACAAGCCTGCTCTCAGAAATCAGCATGTTGATAAGGTCTGTGATGTTTGGAACACGAACTATAGAAGTACGAATTGAAGAATCGAAAGAATGAAAGAAAAAATCAATGAAGGATTTTATTAACGACAAATGCTATACACTGGTACGCAGATCTTCGAGGATCTGCTTCCTCCCCTTGATTGGAATGATTCCAAGACTTGTTCAACTAACTGGTTATTTCCCCCCCTCCCCCTTTCCCTCCTGTCCCCCCTTTTATACATTTTCCCTCTAACCAACAAACTTTCCCAGTAAGCTAACTAATACTAACACTTCCAATTAAGCTAACTAATACCGCACTTCCACAGCCAACTAAAGACAGCCTTCCCCTGCCTAAACCCGTTTATTCCTCCTAACATACACTTGCCCGAGCAGGGGGTTATCACATGTCTATAGAAAAACTGATGTCCCCCCTTTTATACATTTTCCCTCTAACCAACAAACTTTCCCAGTAAGCTAACTAATACTAACACTTCCAATTAAGCTAACTAATACCGCACTTCCACAGCCAACTAAAGACAGCCTTCCCCTGCCTAAACCCGTTTATTCCTCCTAACATACACTTGCCCGAGCAGGGGGTTATCACATGTCTATAGAAAAACTGAAAAGAATTGGACATTACGGGGGGGGGAAAGGGTTGGATGAAGGTTCCCCTCCCC
>NW_010358624.1:300198-303206 GCF_000414095.1 Morus notabilis | reverse complement strand
AAAGGGAAAAAAAAAAAAAAAAAGGAAGACAACAACAACAACAACGGCAACAACAATAAACTACAAAACTCAAGAACAGCAAAACTAGAGCCACTAAAAGAGGAAGAGGTCTCCTCAATGCACAGAACACAAACTAGGTTACAAAAAGGAGGCCAACTCCTAACCAAATCAGAAAAAAAGCATTTGCATGATTGTGATAGGTTCCTGGTTCTAACTCAGCCAAACAGCCAGTATTCTCACATGCAAACTAGAAATGAACAAGAAAATTGGAAGGAAATCAGAGAAACTTTTATTAATTAACTTCAACACCAATTCTTACAAACCCAAACCGGCTAGAGAAAATAAAAGAAAATGAAATGGATAGACTGGAGTATTTGAGAACTCTGGAGAACTCCTAAATTCGGTGGTATTCGAGAGACCACCAGCTCGCCCAAAGTTTCCCAAAATCCTCACAAATCTCAACATAATCCCCCCATCCTTTGTTAATCCCATAATATGCTACTAACAGCCTTCTAACAAACTACTAACTCCACCCTCTAGTCAATTTTAATTACTGTCCTCTAACCAATACTAATCAGGTAGCTAACAGATTGCACCGGCATAAAAGGCTGGATATAGATGCATAATCCATTTGTTTATAAGAAGGAAGATGTGAAGATAGAACTCACAATAGGTACTATAAATCTGAACTGAAAAGTCATTTTGACTGGCCATGATTTTCTTTCCTCCTTTTTCCCCAGATTGGTGGATTACACAATTGACAGTAACCCTTTCCTTATCCATAATCCTTTTGCCCACTCTAGTGAAGGCAGGAGTCCTTGGATTTGATACAAATGGAATGGTCAACAATGAACAAGTCCTAAAAAACATTTTTACACAAGAAACAAATAAAACCTTCTATCCTAATTGTTTTGGTTGTTGGCATTCCAAAATTCAGAGGTCAAGGTATGCCTCGTCTCATTTTTCCACTTGAGATGTTCTTGACTTTGTTTTCTATTGTATTTTTTTTTTTTTTTAAATAGCTTCTTATGCCAAAGAAAAAAAAAAATATATATATATATATATATAATGACCAACCAACCATGGAAAAGATGAAAAATAAGTCGTGAAGTAAAAACTCAAAGCCAAATAAGACTTATTACTTACTTCTCCGGTGGTAACATAGAACCTGCTCCAATCGAATCAGTAAGCCAATCAACATTTAGTATGAATGCCTTCACTACACATCCGTATAAGAACTTGGTGCTTCTTTGCTGAGACAAATAAGGAAGAACCCATAAAAACATAGAAAGTGACGTCCTGAATAATTACAGTAAACCCTTCCCATAGTCCTCCACAAAACCAATAAAAAAAATGAAGCTAATTTGAAAGACAATTGCAGTTTTATTTTCCCGAAACAGACACATAAAAATGTAAAGATGGTTTATACAACTTAGTTCCAACTTCAATACCACCATTGTCAAACACATCATTCCGAAGTCATAAAGTAGAAAAAAGATACAGAAATAAAAAATTTATTAGTTGTTAGAAAAGTACCTTTCCTGAAGCTAAAATAATGGGAAGCTGGCACCAATTAGTTCTTGAAAACCTCTTTCCCCTTAGAGTTGGAGGAAAAGGAATATCTGAGAGAACTATCCCACCATATTTCTGTACTTTTTCTTTAATGTCCTTTCCCTTTTGACGAGAAAGTCCTGTCAGCAGGAACCGTATGCCTTGGAATATCATCAATTCCTTCCCAACATTGGAGCAGCGATTAAGATAACTTTCTTCACGAATACAATAATCTGACAATTTGTCAATATTCTTTAGCTTTTTATTTGTTGTCGTAGTGGAGCCTGCACATAAACAAGGAAGAAAGAAACAAGATTATTTCTGAACTTCCATAACTGTATGGTGTTCTATAGAATCAGGAACTAAATCTTACAATTTCTTTTTGAAAAATGCAGCTCTCGAGCATTCTTGTTTGCCTCAATTTGGATCTCTACTTCAGAGAAACGGACCCTTTTTTGAGCTGGAAAGTGTCCATCATGCGAATTCTTGTAGTCAGGTTGTACATTTTGAGGTCTTTCACTTGGTTGGAGCCTGATATGATCCTTCATCCCTGATTTTTGTTTGGAATGTTCCTTTCCATCAGAATCGACAGCAGAAGGCTTGGACGCCTGCAGGCGACGTCTTACCCCATGATTTAAAAGAACAGGCTGCACTCTTCCCTTTGGGAAATGAACTGCTAAGTCACCCACATCTCTTGTGGTCTCACGATTAGGTGTGTTTTTCTTTTTTAGTTTTTCAGTCAGCTTCCCATTTACCATAGTTTCACAAAATTCCTCATTTTCTCTTCCAGAAAGAGGCGCGCACACAAAATTGAAGAGGGGTATCTGCTTAGAACCGCCTTTATCAGGAGTTCCAATGCAGCCCATATTCTGATTCAAAGCAATATGTCCCCGACTGAATTGTGACTGAAATGGGTTATTATATTGAAGACTTCCTTCATCAGATATGGCAACACTGTTTGGAAGAAATGTGCTGTATGTCTTGAGTGAAGTTAGCTGCCTTCTAACTGTTCGTTCTGAATCTTCATTAACTATGTGCGTAACTTGCCCATCTCCACACTGAAATTGAACATTTAGGTTTGAGATGTTCCCTGAATTCCGCATCTCAACTGGGGTTATGAAATCTCTTTCGAAATCAGTTTCTTTATTATTCTGATTCTGAGCCCTAGTAGAGTTGGTATCTTCAGAAGAAATACTGCATGGGACAATAGAACAGAGAGGATCGACCAACGACAAACTTGAAGATCTTACCACATCTTGAGAAAACAATATCTCCTTACTTGCTTTGTCTAGTAGACCTTCAATGGCTACACTTGATTGTGAGGCTCCATTAAAGTTAGTTTCACGAATTTGAACATAAGAGTTCTCATCTGGGGCAATATCTGCAGATTCAGAGAGAAAACTTGTCTCACCAGTAAAAGCCTTCAAGATACTCTTGGCAGCATTGTTCTGTTTCAA
>NW_010358624.1:252181-300170 GCF_000414095.1 Morus notabilis | reverse complement strand
AACCGACTACTTCCTTCTAAAAGGCAGATGAAGAGGGAAAATCAAGCCATAAGTAAGAGGAAGAGCCATACGTGTGATGGCATTAACAATTGAACGTACATTTCCAAGTATTCAGTCAAAAGAAAAGAAAGTTTGAAAGAAAGAAAAAAAAACACCATTCAAGAAAACAAGGTTTAATCTTGCATTTGAGGCTAGCTCAAGTGTTGGTTGCATGAGTGTGTCCGTGCGTCCACCAAGGTTCGAATCTTGATTCTTTTATTTCTTGTTAGTAAAGTAGGAGCCATAAACCCCACACCGTATAAAAAAAAAAAACAAAAAAAAACAAAAAGCAAAAAATAAAAACAAAAAACAAAAAAACAAAAAAAAAACAAAAACGAAACAAACAAACAAACAAGGTTTAATATTGTAGTAAAGGTTCATGACTTGCCTTTGTGTTATCTTACAGCACAAAGTTTCCTAGTCTAAAGAACCAATGACATAAAGCAACAAAAAAATACAAAGGCATGTTACAACCACTGGCAGATATATTCAGAGGAAAGGGAATCAGATAGAAGAGAGCATGCACCTCTGCTGTCCAACCGCCAAACCATCGGCTTCTGAATCTTTCTGGAACTGGGTAAGTCACCCTATTTTCTCCTTAAAGAACCATAAAAATACAGAGCATGGAATGTCTGAGTATGCAATCATTATAATAGGAAGAAGGGAAGCAGATGAAAAAAAGAAATTTAAATTCTTAACTCACTAGCATTATTTAAGCTTGAATCGTTGTTAGCAATATTTTCTTCTGTTTGAGGTTGAGATGAAGTCAGATCGACCGCAGCTGAACCAGCTATCTGGAAGTAAAAATTGCATCGTTATTTCATGTGCCAACTACCCTGGTGCCAAAACAATAAATCCTGTTGGGTGCTACTCAATTTTCATATTAAGCTGATAACGTAAGAAGAAAATCAAATCAGTTAGAACTTAGAAAGGCAAAGAAATGGTTAGTATATGTCGTGTTTACTTTTTCTGGACAGGTGCCAAGGTAAAAGGACGCAATAGAAGGTGCGTGCACTTTTAACTGTGTCATACATACTGCAGATTGATTTTTTGGCGTTAAGGGATCATTTTCTGTTGCCATGTTGGTGGTATTTAAACCAAGTACATCAACAATAAAAACTCTCTCTTGCCTATCCGAGTTAAGAGATTCTAAAGGCAAATCCTTGCTTGGCATTGCATCTAAACTCATAATATCTTCGAACTGCTTTTGTGTAGAATTGCCATCAAAGAGGACTGGCTGAGCCCAGAGCTCTATAGATCCAAAATGAACTGCAAGTCCACAATGATTTCGCGAGGCAGGAGTCTCCTTGACACGAGAAATAGCTGAGGCATTAACATTTTGATCAGAAATACTGTAAAATAATCCTACATCTTCAATAGCATCTCTCATTTCAAAATCATCCAAGTTTGAGAGAGAATCTTCATCATCAGTTTCCTTCGTAGAGCTATCAAATGCACCTTGTGACCAATCTAACCGAGCTTGCTTCACCCGCAGGGAAACTTCAAGTGCATCTGTTGTAACCAATGCTTCTAAATCCGCCGTACTCTTCACTATTTCATGTATAACCAATGCTTCAGATGCTGCAATTGACAGTTCAACTGCATCATTTATCTCAACATCTTTGAGATGCCTAACACTGAACTTTTCTCCATTATGTCTTATTGAATCTTTGTTATTGGAAGGATACAGCGGACAAGATTCTGGATTAGAACTTTGAGGAACAATGTTTAAACCACCGGCATTGAAGCTCATCTCACAACCGTTCTGTTTTAGAGCAACCGACGTTTCAAAGTTTGGCATCGACAAAAGTTTATCGGCTGCATATGCAGTTTGAGATTTATCTGGTTGAGAGGGAACACGCTGTGAACATCCATCAGATGAGAGATGAAGATGAAATTGAAGCACCTGTTCATGGAGACACCCATAGGTTAAGCTGCTCCTGTTAGTCTAACTAAGAAAAAAAAGAAGCTAAAATTGGTTAACATATACACCGGAATCAAATGGGAAATACTTGGGAAAGAAGAACATCTATTTGACTTTTTTTTCATCCAGACTGCAGAACATCGCAAGAAAAAATAGAACACGAGCCATTAATTAGGATTTCAATCTGTCAGTAGTTGTAACCAACTAGATTCTTTGATCTTGTTAGTTCTTGCAAATAATCGGATGGGTGAATTTGAAAAGACAAGCAGAAGGCAAGATTGTCTTTGATCTTGTTAGTTCTTGCAAATAATCGGATGGGTGAATTTGAAAAACCAAGAAGAAGGCAAGATTTTTTTTTTTTTTTTTTTTTAATTCAAAAAAAAGATGTTTTGGCTTTAACATCTTGTGTATTTACACAATCATTTCCATTTTCTACCCAATCTTCTCAGAAAGTAAACAACAGTTTCCAACTTTTAGAATCCTACTACAAATTTGAAGAAAACCTAAAGCAATCCAATTAATGAGTCAACTTTATTGTGTCCAAAAATGTTATGAATATTTAGGAGACAAGAAGAATCGGAAATTTAGGAGACATAATAGTATTAATAATATTATTAATATTAATGTTCCTCATTAGCTGGTATCATCAAAATCTTACATTTCTGTGAGATGATGTAAAGCTACTAGGTGAGTTGTCTTCTCCAGATAAGAACAAAGAATAGTTGTTATGTCTGGCTTCTTCCCTTGACAACAAAATTTGATCCTTTCCCCTGCATATGTTTCCTTGAAACAATGTGGAATCCTGTACACGAGCAGTCACATATAAACATTAGGCAAGGTTTGATAAAGAATTGTATTTACTACATTTTTCCTTAGAAACAAAAGTGCCGGGAGGAGCGACCAGTCGTAATTACCCCTAAGACGTGATTATGGGGGGCCCTACATGCTAAAGAATGTCCACATTGAGCCATAACTATTTACGTCGGAGAAAAACACGTCACCTTAAACCGATCAATGGCTAATGATTATTAAGTCGTTAGCTTGCAAATAGTCTCAAGCGCTTCCTATAGGAGTCAAACTTGAGACCTCTCATCCACCAAACCGCGTGGATTATTACATTCCTCTTAACAAAGCATCATTATCATCACATTTCTCCAGGAATTACAAAAGCATAGATAAAAATCATCAACACATTTCTCCATGAATTGGAAAAGCTTATATAAAAATGTAAAGGAAAAATTATTATATATAAAAAAGAAAAATACCAACCTTGGATGATGCAAGCTTAGAAGAGCTCAGAGGTTGATTTACGCATTCATCGAATTGTTCCACCTGATGCTGAGCCCAACCAGGAAGCCAAGCTAAATCCTACAATTACCAGATAATTAAGACATAATGAACACCAAACTAAGATTTTAATGTCCAGTTAAGACTTTGTAGAATATCAATCATTCTCATAAATCTTACAAAGATAAAACCCTAGAAACTAAAATTTTCTGGGGAATCGACAAGCATCAAGATTTCACTTTGTGCGCAAAATCTAAAATTAAAAAAAAAAGAAAAGAAAGAGAGAGTGTGTGTGTATCATTTTTCTTGATGTTTTCGTACGGTTTAGAAAGAGAAAGAGAGAATAATACCTCGGAGAATTGAGGAGGACGAAATGCTAGGGCATCTTCCATGGAAACGGGAGCTCGTGAAGTATTTTTTGGCGCCAACAAAGAAAAGGAGGGAAGGAATAAAAGAAATCCAGCAGAAATATAAAGGGGTTTCAAACCAAAACAAAAAAACAAAAAAACAGCAAAAAAAAAAAAGATATATAAAATTTTTACCATATATGCCACTAGACTTCTCGTAATTTAACACTTGGATAAATTTTATTTTTACCCTGAAACTTTAGTCTTTTTATCACTTTATCCCTTAAATTTTAAAAAGTAGTCTGTGCATTCCCTGAATTTGAAAACGTTATTCACTTTTCTCCTTTTGTTTATTTGACTAACAGATTTGATAACGTGACAATTATTATAGGGATAGTTTAATAAATTATTTATATAAATACCTTATAAAGTATGTATCATATTTTAAAATACTCTATGATCAATCAAAACACATCAAAATATCCCTAATTTATGAAAAACATAATAAAAGAACATATCAAAACACATCAAAATGTCCCTAATTTATCAAAAACATAATAAAAGAACAATTTTATTGATGTGGTTAAATTCTAATTAAATCAATAAAAGTGATTAAATATTAAAAAAATAAATATAAAAATACTTCACTTCAAAAAATTTAAAAATTAAATAAATGAACTTTTTTTTTTCAAAAAGCAAAACCCAAAAAAAAAAAGGAAGATTTTTTTTTGAAAAATCTTATTCTTCTTCAGCTTTTAAAATGCATATCAAAACACATTTTTTTCTTAAAGAGGAATTTTTTTTATTTTTGAATTGTCTTTTAGGTTTTTCAATTTTAGAAACCATCGACAAAGAAGAATTTAAAAAAAAAAATTGAACAAAATATATATCTTAGGAGTCATTTTTGTTTCTTGTCCGGAGAATTGTAGCACTAAACCCTTCCAATAGTTATATCTCTCTCTTCTTAGGCAACCTTCTCTCTCTTTTTTTTTTCCTTCTTCTACGGGCATGTGTAAAATCTTTAGTTTGAAAGCCAAAAAAAAAAGGAAAAAATAAAAAATAAAAAAAAGAAAAAGAATGGCATTCTTGTCAATAAATGTAAAAAAAGTGACTTGTTATTAAGTGAGTTTGTTTGAGAAAATGGAGATGATACATGTCCATAAACTAAGCAAACATCACATAAGATTATGTAAAAAAGTCTCTATTTAACATTCTTTAAAAAATCATAATCAGACTCATATATATATATTGACACAATTGATATAGTTGATAGTGAATTTATAAAATCACTCTTTAATAATATAATAACACTAATAAAAGTATGTAATTCTAGAAACATTATGTATTTGTCTTCTTCTTTGCTTCAATTCAGCTTCGGTCACTTTGTTTTCAGAGAGTAAATTGTCAAAAATAAAAATTTAGAGGCCAGATTGCAAATGTGGGATAAGCTCAGGACGCAAATGTAAAAAAGCCAATATTATATATGCGTGTGTGTATATATAGGGCTCGTTCATTTCACTGATTCGAGTTTTCAGTTTTAGGTTTTTACAGTAAAAAGTTCTCAGAAAATGTAACATTTAACTTTTTCTGCTACAGTGAAAAGCTCTCAGAAAATGTCACATCTCAACTCAAATTGAAAACTTGAATCCGCGAAGTGAACGAGGCCATATTCTCTCCACGGCCATGTATATTCTCTTCTCTCCACTGCCGCTCATTCTCTTCACGGTGACCCTCTCTTTCTCTCAAAAGTCACCCACACCCGCGGCATACATCTATTCGGCAGCTCCATTTCAAACTTTCAGGTATTTCGGCAGATCCATTTTTTGTTTTGTTTTGTTTTTTTTTTTTTCGTTTTGATGATTTGATCTATCTTTGTGGTTTTTACTTCTTTTCGTGTTGATGATTTAATTTGTGTTTATGGTTTGGATTTATGAATTTTTGTTTATGGTTTGATATGTGGTTTAATCATTGTTTATAAGAAAATCACAGTGAATACAATGGTTGTAAAAGTGCGTGTTATGCTACTGTATTTATGTATATGAAGTTTGTGCAAGAGTTTTCATGTGTATCATACGCACAAGATCATCAAAAAGTGTATAGAAGTTTTTATTTTTATTTTTTATTTTGTTTTATTTAATGATGGTGAGGATGATCATCAGAGAGGTATGGCCGCAGAGCCTGAATTAGATTAGGAAAAAAAAAATTTTTGACAAAACCCAACCCCAAAGAGAGAAAGAAGGTCACAATCACAAGCAAGCATGGTACTTTCAACAAATTAATGTTTGAGATTCGATCACTTGCCGGGCCAATTAGTGTGAGGAACATTGCAATTAGTGTGAGGAACATTGCAATCTTGAGTCGATTGAGTCTCAAAGTATGGACGTTGACGTGAAAGAGATTGATGGATTGAGTTTTGATACCAAAACTAAAGGCGAGCAACTCCAGAAAAGAAGGAGAAAATTGACCTCAAAAGTTTGGAGTCACTTTAATCATCTTCCTCAATTATTAATCATGTGTGTTTATTTTTAAATTTGTGAGAGACTTTTATGTCTTTGTTTTAATTTTAAATTTATATTATGTAATGTCTCTACAACATGTTAAACAAGTTGAGAAACATGTTTTATCACTCATTTTATAAACATGTTCAAAAATAGGTTAATATGACAAATTTATCACTCATTTTATAAACGGGTTCAGAAATATGTTCAAAAATAGGTTAACACGACCAATTTATCACCCATTTAATAAACGGGTTGACAGGTAATCAATGGGTTGACACGACACGTTTATGACATGTTTAATAAACGGGTTAGTCGTGTCGTGTCGTGTCAACCCGCCAATATACAGGTCATGTTTGGGTTTTGTATTTCAACACGATTAATAAACGGGTCGTGTTGTGTCAGGCCTATTCGTGTCAACTGAGAGGGTCAACACGATACGAACACGACCCGTCAACACGAATTGTTACCCCTAATTTTCAGAGTGTAAATTGTCAAAAATAAAAATTTAGAGGCCAGATTGCAAATGTGGGATAAGCTCAGGACGCAAATGTTAAAAAGCCACTATTATATATGCGTGTGTGTGTGTGTATATATATATATATATATATATTATTGCTGTCATGGTTTGGCAATAGCTCAGCTCCTCACTTCAGCATCGTATTATCATGTAAGTTGGTAACAGGACAAACCCAAGAACTTCCTGAATTAATGTCATGTTCACTTCGTTGATTTAAATTTAAAATTTGAATTTTTTTACAGTAAAAAACTCTCACAAATAATCACATTTAACTTTTTTATTACAGTAAAAAACTCTCACATAAAATTACATCTCAACTCAAATTCTAAACTCGAATAAATAAAGTGAACGGGCCTAAAATTCTCTTTCTTTGTTTTCTACTTCAATTATAGGATAATATGCCCATTTGCGTGCTTTTAGCTTTTGGATATTGTTGGCTCTTTCATTTCTCTTCCGTTGATGTGTGCCCACCACATGTACGGTGAAAGTCCCAAATGAAAAACTTTAGATTTTGCTGCTTCGTTTACGTTCTCTCGTAATGGAATCATTAGTTTCTCGAAATAGGCCATTGTTTGCTTCTCTCCCATGGAAAGCTTCATTTTTCCCAGAATGTATCCCATGCCGTACCTTTTCTGGAATTTTATAGAACAATTTCGATAAATCTTTCAATTTCTCATTGCACTACTCTTTCAACATTATGTTTTCTTCTGTTTTTAGAGTATATTGAATGTACAGAAATGGCTATAACGAAGTTTGTCCAGAGGAAATGTGTTTTTTGCAGTTATATATTGTGGCGGAGCAGAAATGTTTTTCAGTGTGAGCACAATGCAAAAAATAAAGTAGTATTTTATTCAATGGGGACATGGTTATGCATTTCAATTAGTGAGTGGAGCATATTTATATATATATATGTGTGTGTGTGTGTATTTTTTTCCTCAAAAAATAGGACACAACGACATATTGACTGTTGAGTGAAGGCATAGTTATAATCTTTTTTATAAAACAACGACAATGTGACTCCGTCACGGGGCATTTACGTGCCCTCTCAAGACAATGTGACTCCGTCACGGGTTATAAATGCATACATCTTTTATGTAGTAAAACTTTTTATTTTCCCCCCGTGCAGTTGTGGTTTGTTTTGTCAACTTAGCTGTGTGATCTCTGAATGGGGAGCTGCACCGTGGGGCTCCAACGCCTGTCTATCTTATCTTTTCAAAATGTAGTTTCTCTACATAGACCCAATAAATCACTCCTAAAACTACATTCATTGTCTGCAATTACACCTGTTTCTGGCTTTCCAAAGATCAAGCCAAGCCAGATAATAAGGAGTTGCTCCACCAATTCATTTGCTGTTGCTGACGATGGAAAGTACAGCAACAAACAGGTTATTAGCATTACTCCGCGCCTTTACGATTACATCCTTGCCAACGTTCGAGAGCCTGAGGTAGTTGACTAACTACACACTCCCATGTTCTGTAGTGAAATTATCCAAAAGTTTCTTTATGTGGTTACCTTCTTTTTTTTTTTTTTTTGGTTCTCCTATGTTTTTCCTTCTTGTTGTGTGATTGTTAAACAGAGGCTGCTTTTCAGATTCTAAGGCAACTTAGGGAGGAGACTGCTTCTATGCGCGGTAGTCAGATGCAGGTGTGTGTCACAAATTTGTGCTTTTTACTTCCTCGCCTTTTAATATTAATTTGCATATTTATTCATACTTTTGAATATTTTTCAACAGCTGTTGATTCCCAAACAAAGAAATTAATTACCAATAACTATTCATCAATACACAAAGTTAGATTTTTATTCATTAGGTGTCTCCGGATCAGGCACAACTGCTTGCAATGCTTGTGCAAATTCTTGGTGCAGAACGGTGCATCGAAGTTGGTGTTTACACAGTATGTTTTTTACACTTGATCAACTTTCCTTTGCTTTCCTAGAAATTTAAAGCATGCCAAACACTATAGAAGTGCTTAGGACTTGCGTTGCGAAATGATGATTTGAATAATAGACTAAAATTTCCTATGATTCATTACCGACTTAGTTTTATTCAGATTGATATTCATTCTACTAGTTATTGTTATGAGACAAATGATGTCCAAGAATTCAAAGAAGTAGTTGAAATTCAAGGGACCGTTGAGTTGGAGAGACCTTTTGAAATTGAAGAAGTGAGAGTGTAAGACGAGCAATTTGAGCTGCAATATAGATAGATCCCCTGGAGCGGACGGTTTCATGTCGGCATTCTTTGAACATTGTTGCGAGCACGTGAAAGGAGTTTTAATTAAGGTCTTTGGGGAAATTAGCCATGAGTTATTTTTTCAGAAAAGGCAATAATATTAGCCAAGAGTGGGCTGCTCGGAGCGATGCATTTTCATCACATTTTACATCTTTGCATATTAGCCACATTTATTTTTCTCTTTTTTGTGTGAAAGATGGTTTATCGGTAAATATGGTAGGTAGCTTAACTTATTTCTAATTGATATATATTTCCTTTATTAGGGTTATTCATCATTGGCTGTTGCATTGGCCTTACCTGAGTCGGGTCTCTTAGTTGCCTGTGAAAGAGATGCCAAATCTCTTGAGGTAGCGGAAAAGTATTATGCTCGAGCCAATGTCTCCCACAAGGTATTATCCATTCTCCTTCACGCGCTATTATTCAATGCAAAGGATTAGCTTTCCCATTTCTTATTTCCTACATCATGTAGGTTTCCGTCCCACCAAAAATATGTGGGAAAGGGTAACACCTCATTTTTCCATTCCCATTCATTATAAGTAAACATGCCCTATATGATTATAATTTTCTATGATATGATTAAATGTTTGTGGTGCTCTCTCTCCAACTAAATACGTTATTGTCTTCAAAATGACTATATGGTTATAGGTGCATGTGAAACATGGACTTGCAGTTGATTCCCTTAAATCACTGATTTCAAATGGTGAAGCATGCAGGTAATTATAATGAGCAGTTCTAAGCATATGATATTTTCTCCAATGCGTCTTTGCCCCGTTTGTTTCTGTGAGAATGTTTATCCGTGTATTACCATCTCTTTTGGTTTCTGTCAGTATTCATGAATTTTCTGGAATAAGTAAGGAATCAGCGCTGCGGACTAACAGTTTTGACAAATTTTCGCCTTTCCGCAGCTATGATTTTGCGTTTGTTGACGCAGAGAAAAGGATGTATCAGGAGTATTTTGAGCTGCTATTACAACTGGTAAGAACAAAACTAAAGCTTCATGCTGGGATCAAAATAGATCTGCATGCATATTATATGGATCAAAATAGCATTCCTTTGTTATTTTGGATAGCCAATCTCTTACTATACTCTCACTCTAACAAGTCTTGCCATTGACAACACTATGTACCTGAAAGTTCTCTCTTACTCTTATCTTTTTCCCCTTTTTGTCCATCTCTTCATCCTTGATTTATATTCTAGTATTGCGTCATATTAAGGGGGGATAATACGAAAAACCTTCCTTGTGTTTCACCAAAATTTGTGTCTACTTGTGTTTTTAGGAGTGCTAGAAATATTCTCTGTTTATAACATAGCGGATATTCTACACTAAACCTCATGGTTTTAGGAATGTAAGGGATATGTATAGTATTCTTGGAAATATTGGGTGGAACATAGCATTTTGATAAATACAAGGGAGGTTTTGTTATTAACCTTGTTAGTTAAAGATTGCTTGGTTACTTATACTTAATTTCCGTTATTTCTTCTTTATATATATATAATTTTTTTTTTTGGGGGGGGGGATTCTTTTTTTAATTTTGACTTTCTTATCATTGCCTGGTTAGCTTTTCCATTTAATTTTCTTATTAGCTTTTTTTTCTTTTCTTTTCTTTTCTTTTGAGGATGTAGCTATTGGTTTGTTGATACAGGTGAGAGTTGGGGGTGTCATTGTGGTGGATAATGTTCTTTGGAATGGAAAAGTTGCTGATCCAATGGTAACTAAAATAACTATGAACTCTGAATATTTTCTAATTAAATTAAGCAAGGTTATGCTTTTCTTCTTTTTAACTTTTGCTTATATTTGAGCAGGTAAATGATGCCAAAACTGCCAGCATTAGGAGTTTCAATAAAAGCATAATGGAGGACCAGCGTGTAAGCATTAGTATGGTAAGGTTTTTTTTTTTTTTTTTTTTTTTTTTTAATAAAAAAAATGGAATTTTCTCTATTTTTAAAAATCTGTTGTGAACTCTTCCCAAGTTATTCCTTACCCTGAATTTCTCAGGTTCCTATTGGAGATGGCATAACGATCTGCAGAAAGAGATAACTCTTGTAATTGAAGATGATAATTAAGCTGCTAAAGCAACCAATTTTGCACCAATAATGTCAGACAGTAGAGAGGAAAGGAAGGAGATGATTTTCCTATTATTTTGTTTTGCAAGGATTCACTATCTAATCTCCAAATTTGGAGGGGTTAAAATTGGGATACTAAATAATTATAAGGGAGGAGATTTTTGATAGGTTTAAAAAAAATGAACTACGAACAGTTTATTATTTTCAGCCGTTATATCTATAACAAAAATTATTTGTTATGTTTACTTTGTCAATCTAATATGATTTTGACGACACTGACTCTACCAATAAGTTAGCCTACCGGAGAAGGGAGTCTAGATCTCCTGTCTCGTTAGTTGTTTCTCTACTAATTATTTACTATGTTATCTAAATTTTAAAAAAAATCTGACCACATAAATAAAAATACTAAAAATACTTAAACAAATTACAAGGTGTCAAATTTTAATTGGTGAGACAGTCATCAAAATAGGAAAATGTGACAGCAGATCTTAATTCCCGGAGAAGGTCCCTAATTATAGGCACCAAAATATTTTCGCCTAATTCATTCCCTCCTCATGTATTTTACCAAATAATTATAGGCACCAAAATCTTTACTGATCCCCTCAGCTCACTTCTCTCTCTCTTTTCACTCTCTTCTCCTACCAAACAAGCTCTAGAACTAGTTGTTTGGTTATAACCGCAAACTCACTCATTGCACATTAAGTGAATGTTTCGTTTGTGTATTTAAAATCATAATTTAAAACTATTCTCATTTTATGTGTATTTTTTGTAAAAAAAAAAAAACACTATAAAAAATCGTGAATCATAATTCAGAATCATGGATGAATATAATAAACAAACCTCCTCTAAAAGAATGAAAGATTAGTTCCATGATAAAAAAGAATTAAGTTCAGGTATGAGTGAATTTCAAAATTAGTTTGGTAAACACTTAATTTTGGAATTAAGTTTTAGAAAAACAAAAAATTCCTATTGTATTGTTCACTAAACAAAATGAATTAGAATAAAAATAATTGGAATAAAATTAACCGTGGTTACAAAAATCTATTATATAACAATTTGTTTCGGGACTCATAATTGTTTGGTAGGAGATACAAGAAAAGTAAATAGATTGGATGAGAGGTTTCCTCAATTTTATCTCTAATAAGTAATACCAAATATCCTTAAAAAAATGTAATACCAAATAAAATAGAAATGTATTCTCATTCTTCTCCATTTCACACACCTTTATTAAAAAAAAATATATATATATATATATATAAATTTGATTTCTTGAGCGCGAGGTGAAAAATAAGGTCTCGTTCACTTCGCGGATTCGAATTTTCAATTCGAGTTGAGATGTGACATTTTGTGAGAATTTTTCACTGTAGTAGAAAAAATTAGATGTGACATTTTATGAAAGCTTTTTACTGTAGAAATCTAAAACTGAAAACTTAGTTGAGATGTGACATTTTGTGAGAATTTTTCACTGTAGTAGAAAAAATTAAATGTGACATTTTATGAAAGCTTTTTACTGTAGAAATCTAAAACTGAAAACTTGAATCTGTAAAATAAACGATACCTAAGTGTCCTTATCCACGAACTTAATTACTAATTTGTAGGTGGTATCATCCATTTAATTTCCAAAGCAAAAGTAGACACCATTGACATCCAATATATTTGGACATGGTTTACTGTGGGAAATTTTGATTAATATGTTTTCTTTTTTCTGCTAGGTATTCACATTTCTGACTCACAAACTTACAACCTGTTTTATTCTTTAATATTTAAGCCTCGTTGACTTCGCGAATTCGAGTTTTTAATTTGAGCTGAGATGTGATATTTTCTGAGAGCTTTTCACTGTAGTAGAAAAAATTGATGTGACATTTTCTGAAAGTTTTTTACTGTAAAAACTTAAAATTAAAAACTCAAATAAGTGAAATGAACGAGGCATTAAAAACTTCTGCTTCACTATTATAAAGATTCGTTTGGAATAGTTTGTATTTTTATTTTTAAGCAATAATTAAAGTTTTTTTAATTTGTGTTTAGATAATGCATAGAAAATAGTTTTTTTTTTTTAATTTTATAAGAATTTTTAAACATATTTGGTAAATAATTAAAAGCTCTTATTGTTACAAAAATTAATATTTGTCAGAAATATAAAATAAACAGGGAAAATTCAAAAAATTTGACAAACAGCTACGAATAAAAAAGAAAATCTTGTATCAGTCTTCCAGTCTCCCCCACGTACGACTGAACTCCTCTTCCAGTTCTCTCATCGATATTTTTCCGTACTCCGTAGTATTATACGGATATACGGATTACTCATACACTGACACTGTCTGTACGTACATATATACGCTTTTCGCAGTAGAGATTCCATTACAATATCATCTTCCTTCCAAGCCTCTCATCTTCTGCAATTCCTTTGAATTCCCCTCTAATGGCGGATCGCCGGCGGAGCTTTTTCAAGGAGGAAATCCTGACCTACGCTTATATCCTCCTCTACATCGCTCTCTCCAGCGGTCAAATCTTCTTCAACAAGGTATTTGCCTTTGTATATATATGTATGTATTTATATTAGATCTAGAATTGCCGCGGTTTTGATCTCACACGCTTGTGTTTTCGAACGGTTAGGGCTTCGTATCCGTTTGGGTCCCGAGAAAATGGGGATGAATTTCGTAGGAAATGGTTGGAATTAAAGAGTGAATGGATTCCATTTTGACCTGGGGAGTGTTCTATTGCGTATGTTTGGGAAAAAAAGGAGTTATGTATGTGTTTGTATGTATATATATGCGTGTGTATGTATATATATGTTTGCAAGAAGTAATTTTTAGGAATGGGTATGTTTTTGTTCTTTAAACGATGTTGCATTTCTGAAAAGATATCAAGTTCACAAGTCATATCATTTCTATTAAGTTGGTGTTTGTATGGTTTATGAATGATTGCGTTTTTTAATGAAAACAATTTCACTTCTTTCAAAAAGTATTTAAAATTGCAGGAGAATATATTTTCTGAAGCGTGTGAATGATCTAAATTCTGTCATTCTGTTCAAATGAAGCTTGAATAATTTTGCTAAAGTAAGGGAACAATAAGAGATTTAAGTATATAGCACAGAAGAATAAGTGGACTGAGAAATAGAATCTGGGCTTAACAGATCAGATACTGATACATCAAGTGATTTCAGATCACATAAGCCTTTTTCTACTACGGGGTCGGGTTTTTGGTGTTGGAAAGCAGAGTGTTTAGTCTTTCTCTACTTTGGGGTTCTTGGGGGTTTTCCTGAATGTATACACTTTTTTCCCCTTTCCAACCAACTTTTATGTTCTCTACAGCTTCCTTAGTTAATTTGCTGTGAACAGTACCCTTTTTTGTACATTTTATAGTAAAATGTCTAATGCGGTTGAAGGCAATGTGAGAAAAAAAAGCCTAACTATCAGATATCGATCCCTTTTCTTGACTTTGAATTATATTAAGGATTGTTACACAGATATGTCAACCTTAATTCTGTCAGACTGATGCAAGCGAAATAATAGCAAAAAGGAGTGTAAATTGTTACTGAGTCATGATTATGCGTATGATGGGCATGAAATGTCTTTTAAAGTTGTGCCACAGCAATTTCTGAAGTCCATACGTAACTTTAACTGATGAGCTTGTGTTTTAGCCCATTGGCTAGTTGGCTGCTGCTTGGTATATGTCCATAGACATTGTGTTGCATCGTTGTGCAGTCAGCAATTTTATCACATCTTGGTAAAAGGTGTCCCTTTCTTATGTTTGTGAGAATGAAGAGAAATCTTCTATATTGTTCGTCTTATTTCCACCTTAAGGCCTCGTTCGTTTCGTTAATTCGAGTTTAAAATTTGAATTGAGATGTAATTTTATGTGAGAGCTTTTTACTGTAACAAAAAAGTTAGATGTGACTATTTGTGAGAGCTTTTTACTGTAGTAAAACTCAAATTCTAAACTCAAATAAGCGAAACGAACGAGGCCTAAATCTTAATTGCTAGAAGGCACCATTTTCCAATAAAAGCTTTTAGAATTATCCTGAAACTAAAGGTGTGTAAGAACAGTTCTATGTGATTGAAGGCCTATATCTGTCCTTTTGTTTAATTTAATTTAATTTATTTTATTTAATAAGAAATGAGAAGCTATTATTAATTAGCTAGGAAAAAGTGTACAAAAGGGGGCAAAGAGTCCCCTGAAATTAAACAAAAACCATGAAACATGAAACAGAACCAAAGCCACCTTATACAGAAACCAAAAACCATGTTACTCTTACAGTTCATGTTTCGTATTATCATAATCCTTGTTATTATGGCCTTTCCCACTGAATTTGATGTCCTCCATATTGTGAAAGGGCGATTACAGAGCTGATATAGACTTATAGTTCGCAACTTCCTATTGTTTTTTAATTTCAAATAATTGTGAAATGCAGTGGGTTTTATCTTCAAAGGAAATAAACTTCCCTTATCCTCTTGGGTTGACACTTCTTCACATGGTCTTCTCCTCGGTCTTGTGTTTTCTTCTCACAAAAGTTTTTAAGGTATTCATCTGAGCAATTCATGATATGCTATCTTTTAGTTATTCTTTTTTGTGCAACTATTAATCTTTGTTGGCTACATATCTCACAGATTATGAAGGTTGAGGAAGGAATGACTCCAGAAATGTAAGTAAAGAGCTGACTACCTTTCTTGTATCTTATATTTTTGTTTCCATTTGTCATCCATGTGTCAAACCCTTTTATTAAGATCATAACAATCGTTCCCATGGATAAATTCAAATGTTCATATTGCTGAAGAGTCTCAAAGTTATCCATTCTTCTTAACTGAACTAATAAAGTTATATTGGGTTTGAATTGCTTTAGTTGGTTAACTTCAATGCGTCAGTGTCACTACAGGGTCTCTGTTCGTTAAATTGAGAAAGAACCAAATGGAAACTAGTGGTGTGTTTTTGGTTGTTTTGATTGATGGTGCTAAGGAAATGAAATTTAATATTAGTATGAAGTGCTAAAGCTACTAAAGTTATTTGGATAATCTTGCTGGTTGTCGGGAATTAATTCTTTAACATTGATTTGTGTTTCAGTAGGTTTGTTTCTCTTGGAAGAAATTACCGTATCAATTTTTTGCTTTTTTCTTATATCTTTCGTATTTAACAATATCCTGCATCTGACGAAAGTTCTATTATTCAGATATGCAACATCAGTTGTGCCAATTGGTGCGATGTTTGCTATGACTCTTTGGCTGGGAAATACTGCCTACCTATATATTTCCGTTGCATTTGCGCAAATGTTGAAGGCAATCAGTAAGTCTTGTTATTCCGATATTCTGGTCCCACTGTGGCTAAATACCTATATCTTGTAGAAGTTATCTCGTCTCAAGTCTCAACAGATTGAAATTATTTAATTTTTTGGTTTTTACGTTTCCTCCACCTTTAAATCTGAATCTCAAGGAATTCACAGTTCAGAACGCTACTGATGTCTGGTTTGGGGTTTGCCCTCATTGGTCAATGTCTATCTGTTTGTTAACTGGCAGCACTACCAGATTTATTATTTATTTATTTACTTATATTATTTGTGTGTGTGGGTTGGAATGTTCGGATTATAGCTTGGTAAATAGGTTCTGGATATTGTTTATTACTATTTGTTATGTTTATGAGTTTCTATATTTGATATCTTGCATGACATATCTCTGCAGTGCCTGTAGCCGTTTTCGTTCTTGGAGTAGCAGCTGGGCTTGAGGTAATGAGCTGCAGAATGCTATTGATCATGTCGGTGATAAGTTTCGGTGTTCTAGTGGCTTCTTATGGTGAGATAAATATCAACTGGATAGGAGTAGTTTACCAGATGGGAGGAGTGGTTGGAGAAGCTCTAAGACTTATTTTCATGGAGATTTTTGTCAAAAGAAAGGGACTCAAGCTAAACCCCATATCTGTCATGTACTATGTTAGTCCTTGCAGGTATACGTCATATGATCTTCTGCTTGTACGCACTCCTACCTTGGAATTATTTTCTTTCTTTCTATCCATGAATGAATGAATGTGTCTATCAACTAAATTGTTCTCTTATGCAGTGCAATTTGCCTATTCATTCCATGGATTTTTCTTGAGAAGCCAAAGATAGCCGATGGCTCATGGAATTTTCCGCCCGTGATCCTAGCACTCAATTCCATGTGTACTTTTGCACTTAACTTATCAGTTTTCCTTGTGATTACGCATACAAGCGCTTTGACCATTCGAGTAGCTGGAGTTGTCAAGGATTGGGTTGTTGTCTTATTGTCTGCCCTTTTGTTTGCTGATACCAAGCTGACGCTGATAAATCTCTTCGGCTATGCCATTGGTAAGCAATTGACAACTCCTGCTTTTCTGTATTTATGTAAAAGTTTATTTTACAATAAACATAATCTCAATGGAGAAAAAGAATAAAAGAAAAAACGTAGTAGTACTAGAAGCATCATTAAAGCTTAAAAAAGGCCTGTGAAATGGTATTTTAGTGACAAGAGCTATTTTAATTGATAATGCATATATTAGCACTTTTGATGCACACAAACACGTACACATCCCTGCCCTTTCTTTTTGGGGAAAGTTTACGAGTCTAGGCTAAAATCCAGGATTCTGTCTTATTTGCCTATATGGCAAAGTTCATAGACATGGAAATTGTATAATACCAATTTAAAGAAGTGTCTGAAGAAAATCTTAATTCATTTATTTGGATTATCAAACTTGGCTGACAGTACTCCAAAAACATGAGAATCATGCAACTTACTGTCCTCGCTTGATAATTTCTGGTTTGAGCTCTGGAATGGGGAAGTGTTGATCAAACAATAGTAGAATCATGCAACTTGATTTTCATCAACTAATTTATTATTATTTTTCTCTCTCTCTCCCGGTTGCAGCCATAGCAGGCGTAGCAGCATATAATAATCACAAGCTAAAAAAGGAAGCTTCTAAACACAGCTCTGATGACTCGGAAAATCCCGAGTCTGTACCAATGGTCACAACCTCAGGTTCCAACAAGTAGAAATACATTAATATCGGAATCTTCTTACTTATTTCCAAGGTATGTCTCAGACACATTGTTTAGAAAGTACAATGTTTTAGATCGCATTGATTATTTTCCCTTTCGTTTCAGTCTGAGTACCTCCGAAACTTCTTCAACCCCGCGATTTTGTTTAACACCCTGCAATTTGGATTTTGGCTTTTATGAAGCATCGATGTTTAAGACTCTTCATGTCCTTTTATTGATTGTTGTAGCTGCTCCTACGATGAGGCATTCTTGCAATGGCGCAAAGTACAGAGACGGGTCGAACTGTAGAGATAGGAGAGTTCCTCTATTTATCATTGCATAAAAAACTGAATTTTCAGAAGTCAATATCAATGATTTCTCTGTAAATTAAGCTCTCGGATCACAGTGTTAGTAATGTACTATCTTTGTTAATTAAAAAAATTTTGATAATTGTCGGTAGCAATGCTCAGGAGTACATGTTGCTGAGTATATGTTGGCTTTACATTATTATTTGAACGTAGAACTAGTATATGCAAAAATAAGACTTTCATTTGTCTCAGCAAATTATCTGTGCAGGGCAAGTGAGAACAACATTTTTATCCTTTTTTTTTTCAAAAATAAATAAAAAATAACTGTTCATGTTAAAAGTTTGGAAGATGGTTAATCGAGTTTTTTTTTATTTTTTTTATTTTTTTTACATATGCGGCAAAGTATAATGTAAAGGAATATGGGAACAAAAAAGAAAGTACATAAATTCCAATAAGCATTTAGATAAGTACCAGTAATTTATAGGAAAAAAATTCTCAAAAATGCTCTTGAATATTTAACATATCTGTTTGGGATTCAAATCACTTGTTTACTTTTTAATTTCTAAAATGCTTGTTAGATCTGATGTTACGTCTGATGTTTTAGATGATGTTGAAACACTGTCTGGAATACATCTTGATTAATTAAGATCCGGGTTTCTTACTATTCAGATTAATTACTAAGGAAAGACTGTAATGTAGAAAGTAAAATAAATGCACACGATATGATATCGCAGTTCGGTGCGCACACCTACTCTGCGGGGTCACGCCCAGACAATAAACAGTTTCACTATACTTTAAGAATTACAACACTGACAGACTTATTCACTTAATGACTCCCTCCTAAACTATGACGATGCTGTGATAAATTTCCACAGTGATTGTTTAGCGTGCACCACACGACTTCTATTCACCTGGTGAACTCCCTTCAACCGGCAGAACTTCCTCCCGAAAGCAACAAATCCCTCTCCTGAAGGACGATCTCAATAGCGCACTAGGCTCACCAAAACTCACATATTCTTTTATGAAAATATTCTATTAAACCCATACATTTCTCTAGCTGAAACCAAAGCTTTTAATAATATTTTCAGCAGATCACGAGAATCTAGTTTAAAAACTAAAGCACCGATTCTCTTATACTTTTTTTTCAAAATCTTCTCCAATATGATCTACACAAAGCACTCTGCATAGTCTTCTTTAGATTTGAATTTCAAATAATCGGATTCACCTTTTTGGACTTCAAATCCAAACCACTTTAGGAAATCAAATCTGAACAGCTTCTCTTGGCTAGCTCCACATCAATGCACGTCAAAACACCTCCATGCACAAATATATATATATATATATATATATATATATATATATCAAACTTTCACTTAAACACGTTTTCTTTAAACTTACTCCTTATCTCAATCTGCTATCCAAAACTTTCAAATACTCCAAGTTATTACTGTATCTCTTATCCTCATGAATAGCAATCAGATTATGCCACTAGAAATCAAATCTGAATATGCCTTTGAATTCAAATCTGAATCTTCCTTGGGTTGCAAGCAAATATCTTGTAGGCTATCTCCCATTCAAAATTGAACTCACCCTTTTTAATTCTTATCTCCACATATCACAACTCAACAAAATCTGCAACTTTAACTTCAAATCTGATTCGAAATCTTCTTATGCAATATGAAATCTTCTTGAACCTATTTTTTAAATTTTTACAAGATTGCTAATAAATTGCCAACTAATAAAAATACTTAACAATGGTGTTTAACCAACAGTATCATAACACATTATTTAAAAAATATGAAATGTTTTTCCATAATTTAGATTGTGTTTGGAGTTATTTTTGTTTTTGTTTTTCACTTTTTTCAAGAAATAAAAAATAAAAACGAAAGAGAAACGACGTTTGACAAAATTAAAGACAAAAAATGAAAATGAAAACGATTTTTTAGTTTAGTGTAAAATATGAGAGAAATAAAAAATGACTTTTAGTCGTTTTTTATTTTTTATTTATGTTTTCTTCTCTCTCGAGGAGAAAGAGACATTAATGGATTTAATTGATTTTTTTATACTAAAAATAATTTATTGATAAAACTACTAAATGCATTTTTAAAAATAATTGATGTGTAGATTGAAAACGTTTTCATTTCCATTTTCATATAAAAAATAAAATCATTTTAGAATGAGTTTTAAACGCACCCTTAATATTTGAGTTTATTTAATAAATGATTGGATAGATCTCGTTTGGTGTACCAGAAATTAGATATAGTTGATTTAAATCCTATGTTGTGGGATTTGAAAGGCTCCTAAGGATAATTTTTTTAAAGTATTAAAAAAATTAAATTAATAAGAAAAAAGGAAAAAAAACCACGTAAATTTAACTCTTAGGCTTATTTATTTTACAAGTTTAAATTTATAATTTGAGTTAAAAAGTGAATTTACGTGAAAAAAAAAGTTCAGTAAAATAAAGTACAAACCACCTTAAAGACTGTTGATAACTCTTAAGTTTGGAATTAGAATGAGGCGAAAGTGAGAGAGGAAAAAAAAAAAAAAAAAAACCCAAAACGCCATTTATTGCAACTACATGAAGAAGAAGACCAATTGATTTCGGTTTTTTCGTTAGTTTTTACTTTTTAGGGAAAAAAAAAATCACACGTATATGTACACACAAACTATTATTATTATTATTGAATTTATTTCAATAATAAAACCCAAATAATAAACAATTTCTCTGTTTCGACTTGCCATAATAAGGCGCTCAAAAGGAAGAACAAAGAAAGGAGGAGAGAGAGAGAGCGCGTCATGCGATTGAGGTGGCGGAGTCAGCGGCGGTCGGAGAGTGGAATCGGGGCGAAAACTGCGTCGTGCGATGCGGCGGTGGGGCGGCGTCGTTTTCGTTGTTGATGGGCGTTCAACAGCTGCAAATGAGTTGGCAGCCGAGTCTACTGAGTCAAAAGCGGAAGAACGGACCTCCTCTGGGGCTTAGAAATCTCGGCAATTCCTGCTACCTCAACAGCGTCCTCCAGTGCCTCACCTACACCCCTCCCCTCGCCAATTTCTGCCTCCGCAGACAGCATTCCTCTCTCTGTACGTTCTTCTTCTTATTCTTTCTCTTTAATATTCGTGCCCTAGGTCTAATTTTGATTCATTTTCGCCATTGCCGATCTGCGTTTGGTTCTTGTGATTCTCCGGCAACAAGCCTTGTTTTTCGTCTATTTTTTTTTTCTAATTTGTGTTCGTCATTGCTGATGTTCGTTTGGTTATTGCGATTCTCAGACGGAATGGCTTGTTTTTCTTCATTTTTCGTGCATTAGGTCTAAAAGTTTTTGAACTCTTTCTGCCATTGCTTATGTTCGTTTGATTTTTATGATTCTCAGACGGAAAGCCTGAAGTTTTATTTTTCCGTAATGTTTGTGCCCTAGGTTTGATAACTGATTTTTGAATTCATTCGCCATTCATGATGCTTGTTTGGTTGTTACTATTCGCAGGCGGCATGCCTTTTTTTTTTTTAATTCAATTTTTCTTGCTGTAAGTGTAATTTTTGACTTCATTTCGCCAATTCCGATGTTCGTTAGGTTGTTACAATTCTCAGGCAAAAAGCTTTTGTTTTTCCTCGTTTGGTCTAATGTTTCTCAATTTTCTTCTTTTTGTTTTGTTGATGTGATTCTTTCTTCAGGCGATTCGTCGGACGCTGACCGCAAGCGTGATTGCCCGTTCTGCCTTCTGGAGAAGAGGATAGCTAGGTCTTTGAGCTCGGATCTCCAGCAAGACGCACCAGCGAAGATTCAGAGCTGCCTGAGAATATTCTCCGAGCAGTTCAGAGGTGGGCGGCAGGAGGATGCACACGAGTTCCTGCGCTATGTCATCGACGCCTGCCACAACACCTGCCTGCGGCTCAAGAAGCTGCGGCGGATTGGAAATGGCAGCACCGGCGCTGGAAGTGGAGGTGGAGGAGCATCGGTGGTGAAGGAGATCTTTGGAGGTGCTTTGCAGAGCCAGGTGAAATGTCTTTCCTGTGGCACCGAGTCCAATAAGGTTGATGAGATAATGGATATTAGTCTTGATGTTTTGCATAGTAATTCGCTCAAAGACGCCTTGCAAAGGTTCTTTCAGCCTGAGGTTTTGGACGGAAGTAACAAGTACAAATGTGAAAGGTATCACCTTTTTTTTTTTTTGTTTTTCTTTTTTTTTTCCTTTTTTTTTTTTTGTTTTTCTTTCTTTCTTCCTTCTTTTGTTGTCATTTACTGATTGAGGTAGTTATGTTTGTGAATTGTGACAGTTGCAAGAAACTGGTACCAGCAAGGAAACAAATGTCTGTTCTTCAAGCACCAAATATCCTTGTGATCCAACTCAAGGTAGCTTTATCTAATTTTGGTTGACTTACTGTTTCCTTTTATTGCATTGTTATTCTACTGATTGCTTTCTCTCTTAGTAACGATATTATTTGTTTTTGGATTTCGTTCTTAGAGATTCGAGGGCATTTTTGGTGGGAAGATTGACAAGGCCGTTGCATTTGAAGAGGTTTTGGTGCTTTCAAGCTTCATGTGTAAAACAAGCAAGGTATGTTAATTGTTATCAATATGGTGTACTTGTGCTAGTCATTCTATCAACCTTGGAGTTAGTTTTTGAGAACTGTATAAGGGTTCTTCAATTTCAACTAAATATAAAGTTCATGTTAATTTATTTTCAGGAACCTTAAATTTGATTCTCTTGATAAATGGCCTAAAGAAAAGGAATGCTGTTTATGACCTTAATTTCCATGAAATTCAGATCACTTTAATCTTGTTGCTAGAAAAAGTATATGTAATCCCATTCTTTTTTTTTTCGTATTTAACTAGGGAATATCCTTAACTACAAACTGTTCTGACGAGCACTTAATGGCATCTACTTTACCACAAGGTTCTAAAAATCCCAATTAGAATGTGACGTGTTTTGGCATTTGTGGGGTGGGGCGTTAGCCTCAAAGAATAAAAAAATGATGATAATTGGAATGTAAGTCGTACTCATAATTAGCATAAAAAAACTTAAGCACGTCATATTAGGGTTTGGAGCGGGTTGTGTTTGTAGAAGTTTAGGGTATTGATGTTTGAACTCTCTCTCTCTCTCTCACACAATGATTTTCATCTTATGGCTCCTTCATCACTTAGGGCCTAAAATAAGTAAAATTCGTTATAAAATAAAGTCTCAGCCCATCCAAGTTGGCCAAATTCTGATACATTTTTCATTTAAAAATGAAGCCTTTTGAGGTGTAAGGTCTTGATAAGACTTAAACCACAAACTCGGTCCGAGCTCACTCTCCAGGATTGGGACAGATTTGTTGTTGAAGCCTTTTGAGTTGGAGGCAATTAAGAAAGAGGTCCTCAGTTGCATTGGAAACAAGGCACCTGGCTTCATGGGTTCTTTTTGGGATTTTTCTAAAATCCTTTGGACAAGGACATCATGAAATTTTTTTAATAGTTTTGGAGATCTAGAGTGAACAATGGTCACTAACGAAAGATACTCCCAAAAGGGACAACTCTTGCAAGGGCGGTGATTTTGGGCCTATAAGTTTAGTTACGAGTCTATATAGGCCTCGTTCATTTCACCGATTCGAGTTTTTAATTTTAGGTTTCTACAGTAAAAAGCTCTTAGAAAATGTCACATCTAACTTTTTCTGCTACAGTGAAAAGTTATCAGAAGATGTCATATCTCAGCTCGAATTGAAAACTCGAATCCGCGAAGTGAACGAGGCCATAATGATTTCTAACTTGCTATCAGTTATGAAAAAGATTGGAAGCCTTTTGCGTTGTTGAAGCCTTTTGAGTTGGAGGCAATTAAGAAAGAGGTCCTCAGTTGCAATGAAAATGATTGGAAGATGTTCTTGAGGAGACAATTTTGGCAGTCCAAGGTGCTTTTATTGTGGGAAGATAGATTTTGGATTTGGTTCTTACATCGAAGGAGGTAGTGGAGGATTGTTGTTCTTCAGGTAAGGAAAGAATAATAGTCAATAACTTAAAATCAACTTGAGCAGGCCTACGATTGAGTGGAGTGGAATTTTCTTGATATTGTGTTGGAAGAATTGGATCTTCATATGTACGTCATATGTGTCATTTTCGGTGACGATCAACGGAAGACCAAGGGGAAATTTTGCAGGTTCTTGGGTTTGAGGCAAGGGGACCAACTGTCACCTTATCTTTTTACATTGGAAAGAGGTAGGTTAAGCAGAATGGTAGATAGGCAGTAAAACAATTTTTGTTCAGATCACTTAACTTGGGAAGATCTACTATTCAAATTTCTTGGTTGTAGTTTGCGGATGACACTATTTTCTAGGTTATCAGAAGCACACATCTTGTCAAATCTAACGAGCGTTTGATAGTCCCCATGGCTATCTAGCACTAAATTGGTTGTTGCTAGATGGGATTCGATGAACCACGGCATTCCCTTAGACGACCTATCTAAGATTAGGTCGAGATCCTCAATAGTGGTGACCCTCTCACTCTTCCACAGATTGAGACATGTATCGAATGCTCATACGGGAAAGTTGACTCTTGAGATTGGAACCCAAGAGGTAATGTTAATGTGGCGATTTCCCTTCCTTCTTTGCAATTAGTTTTGCTAAATCACTTGCTGCTCTAGCTAATTGCCCCTTTTTGGACAAGAGAGGTTTGATGGTTTAGAATCCATTGTATTGATTCCACTTTTTACTTGTTACATGCTCTTTATGGTCTCGGCTTATGATTCAATTGCCATGTATTTACCTATTGAACCTCATGGCGCCCCAGACTCTTGTCATCCATCAGCTTCATCTCCTTGCGCGTGAGAGACTTCTATGGCAGCTGTTATTCTCGTCTTTGTTATGAAAGAATTCATTTCGGCACCCGGTCACAACGCTAACCATGTCATCCTTAACCTTTCGGAGTTGGTGGGGAACTTTCTTGATCGTATCATTCTTCAACCATGAGTTAAGATGTTGCTAAAGTATCTCCTAAGGTTTTTTGAGGTTTAGCATAAATTATGATGTGTCGCTCAAGGTCTCTTGAGCATCCTATTTTACCAATATCTATAATTGGTTTCTTAGTCAAGTGGATCTGATTCTTTCTTATCTATAGATAATGCAAGAGAGAACAAACCAAGTCAAGGGTCGTTGCTAGCAAAACAGAATACACCTGCAGCTGGGCTATATAATCTTAGAGGTCATGCTTCAAGTCCACGGTGACTCAAGAGCCAATCTTGTCCTTGACATGCTGAAAGAAAGAGAGACATGGTTTTCTTTATTTCCACTCTAACCTAAGGTTTGAAGGTGGTGAACATGGATAAAAGCATTATCTTGGGAATGAATTTGGAAGAAGATAGATTGTGCATGTTGGCTGAGGTAGTGGGATGTTTTGTGAGAGTTGCTTGTGTTTAGGGTTGCCACTAGGAGGAAATCCTTTGTATGCCGAATTTTGGGAGCTAGTTTCGTCCAAAATAGCCAAGAGGCTAGATAGATGGAGGAACGTGTACTTGTCAAAGGGAGGGTGGCTAACTCTTATTCAATTGATTTATCTTCCTTGCTTGCTTGTTACCACCATATTTAGAGTTCCTAAGGTAGTCATTGGGAGAGATGGCTAGTGTTTGGTGAACGCGATTCATTTAGTGGCCTGGGAAAAGCGGAAAGGAGGCTTGGGTATAGGCAGTATCATGAAAAGGAACAATGCATTGTTAAGCTAATGGCTTTGGAGGTTTTTGGTGAAGGAGTCAATGTGGCATAAGGTCATAAAAAGATAGATATGGTTTAATCTAAATAAATGGGATTTGGGGTCGGTTAAGTACCGACTGATGATCTTAGTTGATGGGGAGGGAGATTGAGGAGATTTCAGTGTTGATCTCGTCTTTGGAGGGTATTCCTCCAAGGACAGAGATTTCAGTGTTGCAAGAAAAGATCCGTGGGATTTTTCTGAGGATAAAGAGGAAGAATGTGCCATAATTTGGGGTAGATTTAAGTTTCGAGAAGTCTTGTAAAGGCAAGGAGTTTTGTCTCAGTTCAAACAAAAAAAAAAAGACGGAGTTTTGTAGGGGTATTTTTTTTTTGGGTGACATTGTTAGGAGTTGGGGCCTTTTTCGGCAACCTATTCCGAGTTGTCTTTGTGGATAACTCTTCCTCGTCTCCTTTGTATATAAATTTTTATCATTCATACAATTTCTTGTTTCAGAGAGAAGAGAAATAAAAGGAGAAATTGAACAAAGAATAGAACTTTATTGATGAAGGAATTGAAAGATTACAAAGACAATCGTCATAATGGTGGTATTCGAGAGACCACTAGCTCTCCCAATGGTTTCCTCAAATTCCCTCTAATTAGCCCATCCCTCATTAGCTTCTAAGTCTCTTATTTATATTATTAGTTCCTACTAACAAACTTTTAACTAACTGCTTAAGAGACTACTAACAAGCAACACTAACCAACCACATAACCAACTATCAACTTTCTAGGAGAACTGAGGCACACTTCTCATAGCATTATTCTTTTAGGCCTTCTGGCGTACCTTGCCTACGCCTTAGGTGTTTTTGAAAACATTACATTACCTATATACCGTCCTTTGCTTCAAATCTTGGGTTGGGACTTGGGATTAAAACTAGGCTTAGGCATATTACTTTGTTAGAGTAACTAGTAAGGATTAGGTATATTGATGCCAGCCCTAGAGAGAGAAGGGAGAACTAGAGAGGAATCTTAGGGACTTTAGTTATTATTCATCAAAGTATGAATTTAATGTTCTACATACCTATTTGCCATGATGAGAAGAGATTCTCCTATAAGCCAAGCAAAAATATCGAGGAAGTAAAGTAACAAAATAATTAATACTAAAATTATTATTTGTCTTCTATGCTTACTCAAAGTTTTCATTTCTTTCTTCTGATTGCTATGCATGGGATTAGTCGCTTCAATTGGATCTTTTATTTTGGTTGGAGGAGAAATACCAAACGTCTAGCATTCCCACACGCTTGGCAGCAATGGGTTTTTTATTTGATTTGAGAGAAAAAGAAGACTGTGCCTTTGCGATCCCTTTCGGTGCTAAGAGTGGGTTGATAACCCACAACATAAGGCATTCTACCCAATAAGGCGGATACTTCGGATCCAATTATCTTGAGCAATGATTCATACAAACTTGCTGTTGATGCATGTTGTAGGCGTCAAGAGTTTAGCAGAACTTTCTAACTCTCTAGCGCCTAGTTCTTCTCCACCGGGGAGAATTGATGGCAATTAGAAGGTGGAAATAAAAACTTATAGTAGACGTAGAAGCAATGTTTAAAAAGGCTAATTCAGGAACCGTTAGCCGCCAATGATAATAAAAAAATCATTAATCATAAATGAACAATGCTATAAGACACTAGTGTTGTTGAGCACCATTACTAATAGAAAGCGGGTCCTGCATCCTTATATCACTTAGCACCAGTGGTGTGTCCACACATTTTTCATCATAAATATGCAAATTAATAATAAAAAACATAAACACAATAGGAGCTTCCAATTCAATCTTATTCTCGTCTTCCATGCTTCTTCAATCACCACCATTTTCTTCTTTACCCCCTACGTGTAATATCAACACAATTTTAGTGAAATGCAAAAAATAATGTAAGGTGCTGGTTGAAATGGCTAGGCCTTTGGTTTGCTCCCATAAGTTTATAGTTTTCTGCCTTTAAAAGATTGCATGGTTTGGCGGAAGGCTTCAGTTTCTAACTCGGGCTCACAAAGTGGGTTTGAGGGATTCCTAGGTATAAAAAAAGGTAATAAATTAATAACATAATTCACCATAATTAATTGTCAACTTATGTAAACCTTGCACCATGAAAATAGATTCAAGAAGTGAATCAGGGACCTTTTTATTAGGATCTGAGTTTTTCTTCAGTCTTTTCTATGCCGCTTGTAGTGAACTAGACTTTTATCTTTTCTGGAATGACTAGTTAAGTTTGTTGTTGTTGGATTATTTTTTTGGGTAATAACGTGTTTAAGTTTTTAACGCTTATTATGAGTATGAACCTTATATTTTAATAATTATCCTTTTTTTTTTGGTGAAATTTTTTTAATAGCATTCTCTTAAGGCTTAAGGCGTGAGGCGTCGCCTCACAAAGGCACAACGTCTTGAATTCCGATTGGGATTTTTAAAAGCTTGCATGAAAGAATGAGCTTGTGATGTATCTCACTGCTTTTTCTGTTGCCACATGTGGTTTAAGAGTGCAACACACATGAATAATTCTTATCTGTATGAGGCAAATTATTGGGTTTTTTTTTACTGCCAAGCAATTTAGACTCTTTGTCAATTGTGGAAAAAAATTACTGACACCATGGTTTACCAGGTCTCTTTCTAGTATCTAATGAACACATGATGGTTCGAACTACGGGTGTGTGTGTGTGTAAGAAACACAGCTTTATCCATGAACATACTCTTTTTTTTATCAAGGAAAAAAGGAAATTGGAAGGAAACACGAGTTAAATAAAGTTGTTGAAGCAAAGTAATAAGTTTGTAGATAGCTCTTCGGTATAATGCACAATGATATATCAACACACAAGATGGAGAATAGTTGTATTTGAATGTTGCTTGCATAATGAATGATGCTCGTACTACAGATTTTTGGTCCTTTCTCCAATCTCACATGTTACACGATCTTTCCCAATTGGATGTAGTAGTAGTATTTTTCATCTAAATTACTAGTCTATTTTACTTTTCTATATACATGTGTATTATAGTTTTCTAAGACATACATATGGTCCTCAGATATGCTTTTTAGATTTTCTAGGTCCTTGTGTGTTTGCTTTCTTTTGTCCCTTATATTGTAGTTCATAGGAGCGTCTCCTTTTATAAACAGATTCTCGTGAGATCAATGTTTCTATCTGTATGTTGGTTTGTGGAATGATATATTTGTCTTCTTGGGCACTTTCTTGATCTTTTTATTAACATGCAGGATCTGCGGCCGGAGTATAAGCTTTTTGGTACCATTGTTCATTCAGGCTTCTCACCTGAGTCTGGACATTATTATGCATATATCAAGGTATGCCATGCCCTATTAAATTGATAAGCGCGAGGAAAACATAACCATTTCCTGACTTTTTTCTCTATTTTTATTGTCAGGATGCTACAGGGCGGTGGTACTGTTGCAATGATACATTTGTCTCGCTTTCAACCATGCAAGAGGTGTTGTCAGAAAAGGTTTACATTCTTTTCTTCTCTCGGACCAACCAAAGGCCGGAATCTGCCAACATTCCTCTTTCTAGCACAATCTCTAACGGAGTGAAATCTCGAGATTGCAATGGCCATGATGCATCTAAAAGCCTGAAGCCTGCTCTTCACCTGAAGGAAGTGCATGCAAAGCCATGTGAACAACCTTCTAGAAAGGATTTGATAACTGCGTCTAAGGCTGATAAAGTGCCTTCCCATCCACAGATTAAGTTTAATATAATTGGAACCTCTAATTCTAAAAGGCCTTCAATCAGCAATGGAAATGGAAAAGTTTTCAAGAATCAGTCCATGGAAGCTAATGGGGGTGTAGAAGAGGCTAGTCGTTTGGAGATACTAGAGAAAGCTAAGTCAACATTAGTAAACAAAAATGGTTTAGACAACAATGGGAACGTTGAAGGTATTGACAGTCAGAGGACCGAAGAATCTGTTTCAACAAAAGGATCTGGAAATTATCCGGCAGGAAAGCTGGATACTAACGGAAGTAGAGTTACAAGAGACGAGTTGCCAACAGGAAGAGAGTCTGATCACCGGGATGCAGTTAATGATGGTATGGAATTCCATGATAAGGTGTCTGGGTCCAAAAGAAGACCATCAGAAAATTCTTGCATTTTGTTGGCAGAGGATGCTCAATCTCGGGGAAAAGTTGAAGATCTGAAGGAAGTGTAAGTATACCCTCAATTGTTCAATTTAAACTGTTCTCTTCTCTCTTGCACGTAGTTTGTGGAGTTTCTTTTTATCTGGCTCAAGTACTTGGACCAGACCAAGAAAAAATTTATATCTAAAAAAAGGTAAAAGGACCAAGAAAAAATTTATATCTAAAAAAAGGTAAAAGAGGGTTTCCATGTTCAAATTCAGTAAATCCACACACACACACACACACACACACACATACATATGTACTGCTTACTCAAGTCCCAATGAAGATCAAGCAATATTTCTTTGATTCATTCTTTTTTTTTTTAAATTTATTCTCTGTTTTCTTTATTGGATTTTTGATTTCTTATATTTAACTATCGGTGAATAGAGGCATAAACTAAATGAAATGTGAAATATCTTGAATCTATTTTTCTTCAAACGATGAATGTGCTTGTTAGTTATTACTAATAAAATGCCAAAATTATTATCAGAAGGGGGGAAAAGCACTTGTTTACCCTCCTCATTATCCTACTGTCTTCATGTCTGTCTGCTGAAGTCTGTCTGCTGAAGTCAAGCATACTCAAACTCCATTAAGTTTTGCAAAGGGAGAAAAGTAAAAGGGAAATATATTCTCCTCAAGGCGACAAAATTAAATGTCTTGAGCGAGGTCGAGAAATATGGATATTAATCATTCCAAGAATTTATAAAATTTCGCTGTTGGTTTTCTTTTAAGTGAGGTTAATTTTGACTTCTAGTAATTGGGTTCTCATGTCTAGCCTCTTTAAGTTGCTGTTACATTCGAGGAGGTTCATGTCTTTTTATCATGCTCATTTGTTACTGTTTTTGCTTGATTCTGGTGGATGTCTCGTCCATCTTTCCTTGAGGCAGCTTTTTATTTCAATTGAATAAAATTTACAGTTTATTATTATTATTATTATTATTGTTGTTGTTGTTGTTGTTGTTGTTATTGTTGTTGTTCTTATTTTTTTAATCATGTTCCTTTGTGCTGCATCTTGAATTCTTTTGAGTTGGTAATTGCTCATGTGTTATGGCATATTTTGTGGAGTCCAAGGTGCACTTCTATGTTGAAATAATGATTCTACATTTTTCACCAATGCATGCATTTATTTTTATTCTAACTTGGGTTCTGTAGCAGCCTGCATGAATATTATTTACAATTTGTCCTATATTTCAGTCTGAAGTTGTTTCTGTAATGAGGTTGCTCATGTTTGTTTTCCTGTTTTTCTTTCCTTTTCTTTTATTAGACTCGCGAAAGAAGCTTCGTCAGTTTTGAGATCGTGTGGTTGGTCAGATAAGGTTTACAATTTCATGGGTTCAGGGAAGAGGCTACGTACACAGGAAGCCGGAACCACTCCATTGACTAGAGATGAACTAAGGTAAGATATTCTTTAGTTCTCATCGTTTTCTATTTCTTCTTTGGTTGGAATGTTTTCATGTGGTTTCGATACAAAGGAAACGTGATAAATTCTTCTAATTACATATTTCTTCATCATGAATAGTAGATCTGTGGTAATTTATAATGCTGCGTAGGATTAAGTTGCAATGAACTAAGTCAAAGTAAATACTCTGCTATTATGCAGTTTATCTGGGTATGAAATTTGGAAATCATACGAAGTATGAATTTTTGGATATTAGAATCTATGCTGCGAATATGTGCGATGACCAAGTTTATTTGTTTGATTCTGTAGTAGATGAATGCTATTAAGTTCATTTGTTTCATAAGTTTGATAACAGGCCTGTAGAGACTTTAGAAGCTGTCCTTTCACCCTGTTAGGGATAACTCTGGAGGATATTTTTCCCCCTTATATTTAAGGCGTTTATATTCTTAATTATTTATGTACCAAGGTAGGTAAATATTGGACGTGCCATTGATTGTAAACACACAAACTTCAAAATCTGATTGGAGTGTGCCCCGCCTTGATTAAAGTGCTTCACTGTGTCATTTTCTTTTTTCTTGGTCTATAACCCAAATCGGTTATTGAATGCTAGTCTGTAAAGTATTGGAAGTGTGGTAGCTTAAGTTCGTTGTCGGAAAACATGTTGTAGTATATGTAAAATTTCAAAGTTTGGTGGCTTATGTTCAATTAATGCCCTATTATTTGCAATTGATGTTTAGACACATTGAATCCGGATGTTACAAAAGCTATCAGCTATGGTTTTATCTAAATGGCATACAAGATTAGACTTAAGTTGGGATTCGGCTTGATCTGCACCTATTTTGACCTATTGATGGCCCAAGTCTTATTCATTTGTTACTACTATAATGCAGGAAGTTGTTGATTGTGGACGCCAAGTCCACTTTTATTTCAAAGATACCAGAGTCTTTGAAAGAAGATCTCATCAAACGCCTTCAGTCGTTTAGCAAAGACAAATGATGTTTCCCAGGTAATCAACTCTGAATCAGCTATCTTGGAAACCATGGTTTTATTTTAAGGTCTTTTTGTGCGTAGTCTAAATTAGAAATGTCCTGATGTCATATGTATATATATATATATATATTTTTTATTTTTATTTTTTCAGTATAGATTTGCACATTCTCCTGACTTCTATTGCTGGAGGGGCTTGGTGTATAATCTGTATTCTGTATTGCTGAATGGTATTATAAAGTTTTGAGCCAAAAAAATAAAAGGCAAAAACAAAATAACAAACAGAAAAGAAAAAAAAAGGTGTTACAGACTTGGTGCTATCCTCCTCCAGCTATAAATTTGGGACAATGCAACATATGAAGTCTTTCAGCAGACGCTATGGTCAGCTAATGCATTTTGTTGATGTGCTTTATCGGATCGGGATGGAAGGCTGACCGCCGAAATCAAATGTTACCGAAGATTTTCTTCCCCACTTTGAGGCTTATGCAGTTTGTAATGGCAGAGAAATGAGTCAGCGAATTCTATTCATTCTGTACAATATCCATTTTGGCAGTATACCTTAGCCTGTAGGCCTAAATTTGTGGATGTATTGCCATTTTTAGTTATTAATGAGAAAAATGGTAAAATTGAGCTCTCTACTAGGAATTTTCTGTTAACCAATTTAATTGATAATCTTCATTCCCATTAAAAAAAAGGAAAAAAAAAAACTAGCCATGGTTTTTATTATTATTATTATTATTATTATTATTATTATTATTATTATTATTTTTACATTTGGAAGCTGCTTATCGGCCAGTCATTCTCTTTGCTTTTGTATTTTTTTTTTTTTGATTTACATTTTTGTCTATCTTACCTTAAAGGCTGGCCATTCTATTAATAGGGAATTATTATGTTTGTACTTTGTATTTGAGCGTATTTGTTCAGACCAGCCACCAGGTTTATGTGCTCAGTGGAATGGAGAAGACTCAGGTGTGGTTTTTTCTTTATTATTATTATTATTATTATTACTACTACTATTGTTGTTGTTATTATTATTATTATTATTACTACTATTATTCTTTATGGCAAGCTGCTTCTCTGTTAGTTTTTCATTCAACAGCAATAACCTAACCACCTACCCTGAAGTTTAATTATCGTGGTGAAAAAAAACAAGAGTGATTGTTGTTTGCTTAATTACCTTTCATGTTTCTTTCTCAAGCTTACTTGCATGCATGGAAGTACCCAACAAATAGACGTCGATGTCTGATGAAGAATTCGGCATTTCAGTCATGCTATCATTTTTTTTAGAGCCTAATTTCACCAGTAATTTTGACATGTTAGCGTATTTGAATGATTTTTTTTTAATTTATTCCAACACGAATTAGGCCAAACCCGACTCCGCCGCCGGCAATGTGGACTACAAAGTGACACCAAGCAAGGAACCTCTTTTACCTCACCTCAGGCTGCCAGCCCCAACCTCGGCGACCATTACACACATCAACTGGTCCTCTAGTGTGTGTACCCTTTCAAGTCCCTGAAAACTAATGTCTACAGATGAACAACATTGACATTGTCATGAGAATGTACAACAATCACGCCATAGTTAAATTCTCCGCTTGTCATGTGCTATAAACAGTGACCACTCTAATTGGATTGGAAAAGGAGGCAAATATTTCTTGTTTAGATTTTTACTTTTTACTCTTATTAATATCTTTTTTAGTCAAGTAATAATATTGGTTTGGGTGTTAATTAAGAGTAAGATGTAAAAATTCAGATCTATGCACTCTACGGGTAAGTTCAATAATTTTCTCTAGAGGTGTTGAAAAAATCCGCCAAACTGAGAAAACTATCCAATCCAAATCAAATAGAACCAAATCATTAATTATTTTTAAATTATTGAGCAGTTTAGTCGGTTTTTTAATCTAATTTTTATGGGCTGTTTGGTTTGTGGTTTAGACTTCTTAAACCGTCTAAAAATATACATATATAGTTTTTTAATTTTTAAAATATTTTTTATATTTATTTTTGTTTTTATTAGTCATAATAAAAATTCTATACTTATAAAATACACCCTATCATATTTATATTGCTTTGTATTAAAATTTTAAATGGTAAACTTTTATACATTTGTTATTTTTGAGTTATATTGTAAACTTGAATCTTATTTTTTTTTTATGGTTTAACAGTTTTATAATTATTATGAATGATTGAAAATTTTTTTAATCTTAAGTTCAAACCGGCCAAATCAAACCGTTCAAATCGCATACGAGTGATTTAGTTCAATTTGATTTTTGTTAAAAAAATCAAACCCTAAACCTCAAAAGAAAAAAATTAATTTTAATTTAATTAGTGATTTCTAAAAAAAAAAAAAACAATAAAGTGACTTTTTTTTTGTTTTTTTTTTCTTTTGTTTCGGCTAGTCAGACTTAAATAAAATTCTAGCATGCGAGTTTGTGCAAAGAATTTTGCCAAGCTTAAGATTTAAGAGGAAGTCTGACTGTCAATTCAAAAAATTCACGGGGACAAAAGAGGCCAAATACTTTCGTCGATATATTTCGGAGAACAACATACTTTTACATATTTTTTAAATTATTAAAAATAGAAAACAATATATTTCTTATGCTGGTAATAAATTGCATTTTCGAAATTTTAATCTTCATGTTATTCTAATTTTTACTTTTTTAAAATTTCGTTTTTTGTTTTTTTTGTTCCGCCCTCTTTTTTTTTTTCATTCTCTTTTTTTTTTTCCCATCTTTTTCCCAAATTTCTGCCATTAATTTTGGGCTTGTTCTTTTGATGTTTTTGAGTTAGGTAATTTGAGTATAGATTTTTGAGCCCGTTAATTCGTTGATTTGAGTTTTTAATTCGAGTTGAGATGTGATTTTATGTGATAGCTTTTTACTGTAGCAAAAAAGTTAGATGTGACTGTTTGTAAGAGCTTTTTACTGTAGCAAAACTCGAATAAGCAAAATGAACGGGGGATGGTTGTGTACATTTGAGTTATGATTTGAGATAAGAATCTTTTTTGAGTTTGTGTTTGAGTAAGTCAAAACTTGAATTTATATTTAGATAGTATTTTAATAAAAACTCAATGCTGATGAAAAATTTTAATAGGGTATATGGGTCTAGTTTTATTCGTCTTTTCGTTGTCAACGCATAGAAAAAAAATCATCTCAATCAGAATTAAAATGAAAAAGTTATAGCATTTTTAAGAATATAAAAAATATTGTTCATTAATATGAGTTCAAGTTTCTGAACTCGAGTTAAAGGGAAAACTTGAACTCGAGTTTTAGTTCCAAACTCGAGTTTAAACTTAAAAGAACATGAACCCGAATAAAATTGTAACTCGAGTTGTCTTTTTTTGAGTTTTTCACTCAAAAACCACTCTGCCGAACAAGGAGTATCTCAACAACATAGCAGATCCGGATATACATAATTTTTGTTTTGTTTTGTTTGTTTGTATACTAGCATTCATCCAAATTTCTACATTCAATTTCTATTTTTTCCCCAAAATTATACATTGTATTTTAAGGGTACGAAAAGATGATACTTTATATTTTGAACTGTATCATATTTATACCATTATATTTTTAATCTATACTCAATTCATACATTTTTCTTGAGTAATGGTCAATTTTAACTAAAAAAAACCTAAAAACTCTTAAAGAAAAAGAGTTAATATCATAATCCTCAATCTCATTTTGGTCCATAACATTTCAAATGTCACGTATTTGGTTATGAGGTTTTACTATGTTTTAATTTTAGTTCTTTCGTTGACTAGGTGTTAAATATTTAACATAAACTGTCTAAATTTGAGACCAAAATGGAAAAAGCTAAAATTTAAGGACTATTTGTACAAATAAACTTTTATTTTTTGTATTGTTTTAATCCCTAAACTTTAGATGTTTCCAATTTTAGTTCTTAATTTCTATATATTTTGTCAAATATTTAATACCTAACTAACAGAATGACCGAAATTGAAACAAAGTAAAACTTTAAAGACCAATTGTGTGACGTTTCAAAAGTCAGAGACTAAAGCGAGATAAAAGATAAACCTCAAGGACCATTTGTAGAATTAACTTAAGAAAAATTTAAAATTTAAAATTAAAATGTGAAGAATATTTTAACCAATTTTACAATCAAAATCAACCTTAATATGAAAAGAAAAGTAAGAATTTAGTTTCAGATTAAAATATTAAATTTTTTTGAACCAGAAAACACAGCTGTAAAAAAAAAAGAAAAAAAAAAGGTTCAATCCCACAGGGAGACCTCACTCGCTGGAACAACTTAATATGATATTTATATATAAATGTGTAATGTGTTATGCACGAGTGGAGACACTAAAGAATTTATTATTTACTAAATAATGAAAAATATATATTTTTAAATTTATTTTAAAAAGAAATATTATAATATTTGTAAAAAAGAACTTTTATCTCTTTTATATATTGTTAAATTAGATTAAATATTAAAATATATATTTTTTGAGTAATGTTAAAATAATTTGTAAAGTCATATTTTATTTTCTTTCAAGAAAAAAAAAAGAAGTTCAATTCCCCAAGAGAATTTATAGCTGCTCAACTCACTCCCTCCCTCTCCAGCCCTCAAATTCCATCTCTGCCTGCTTTCCAGAAAGAATCACCAACAAATCCAAGACCCAATCTCTCTCTCTCGCTCTACAAATATGGTAATCTCTTAATTTCCCTCGTTTTCTTTCTTCTTCTTCTTCTTGATGATTTGAGAAATTTAGGGTTTGTATTTGTGATAATTGTTATTGCAGTTGTTCTTCTCGTACTTCAAGGAATTGGTGGGGAGAGAAGTGACGGTGGAACTGAAGAACGATCTCGCCATTAGAGGAACTCTTCACTCCGTGGATCAGTATCTCAACATCAAGCTCGAGAACACTCGTGTTGTCGACCAAGACAAGTACCCTCACATGGTATCTATTTATCTTATCTGTCACCTTTTTTTTTTTTTTTTTTTTTTTTAATTATTAATGCTGAAACGAAGAGAGAGAAACCAACAGAAGAAGTTTCTAGGGTTTAGGTTTTGGTTGATTTTTGCGTAGAATTACAACTTTGGAATAGGATTCAATGGGCTTGTTTGGCTGGGTTTTTGCTGCTTCTTTTTCCCCAGTAGAAGAAGGGAAGTAAAAGATGTGGCTGTTTTATTATTATTATTATTATTTTTTTATCGAATTATTGCTAAGAAGACGAGGGGAAGTGGAAGTTTTTCTGGGTTTAGGTTTTTATTGATATTTGCATAGAGTGGAACTTAGAAATTGTTGTAGAATCCACTTAGCTAAATTGGCAGGGTTTTTGCTTCTGCTTTCCTATAGCAGAAGAACAGAAGTGAAAAATATGGATTTTTGTTCGAACTAATGCTTAGAAGAAGAGGGGAAATGGAAGTTTCTGGGGGGTTTAAGTTTTTATTGATATTTACATACAGGGGAACTTGGAAATTGGAATAGGATTCACAGAGCTAATTGGTGGGGTTTTTGTTTCTTCTTGTTTACAGTACAACAGTAGAAAAAGAGAAGTAAAAATAATAAAATGTGTAGTTTTTTGTTCGAATTAATGCTTAAAAGAAGAAATAAACGAAAATTATGGGGTTTATGGTTTTGTTTAGCACAGAATGTAACTTGGAATAGGATTCATTGGGTCTCTTTGGCAAGGATTTCACTTGTCCTCATATGTAGAAGAAGAAGAGAAAGTAAAACTTGTAGCTTTTTGTTTGAATTCATGCTAAGAAGAAGAGGGAAAATAAAAGTTTCTGGGTATAGGTTTTTGTTGATAATTTCATAGAATAGAGCTTAGAATGGGATTCTCATGTCCTGTGTGGTAGGTTTCGGTCCTGTTTTACAGTGGAAGAAAGAAAGTAAAAGATAAAGATTTTGAGTTACTTTACATAAAAGTTATGGAGCAGCTTTTTTAAGACGTAAAGGAGAGGAGATTTTTCTTTGATCATCCATTAATAAAAATGCGGGTTTGATGTGTGTTTATTGTAAAATATGGGTTTGATTGCCGACACATTATGTGTTTGACTGTTATGGTATAGAAATGTGGGAATGGGTTTTGTATACACTATTATTAATCTTTCCTTGTCTTCTCTTGAATGGGTTTCATTCATCTTTTCAATCGAAGGGCCATTTGCTCTTAGTTTTATTGTGTAACAAATTATAGGACCATGTAGTTTGGGTGCACCATGAAAGTGTATTGTGGTCTGATTTGAAGATGTCCCCACCTGGAGTAATATTCCATCTGGAAAGAAGTAATCCTTATTAGAAAGGAGCGTACTAGAAAAAAGGAAGTGGTGACTTCGAATTGCAGTGCAGAGTTTAGTATGAGGGGAACAAATCCTCCGAAGCCAATGAATATGGTGGAATGGATCAGGTTATTTCAGTGAGACATATAAGGATATGTAGTGTACACAAGCCTGGTCGGTGCGGGAAAGAAAAAGAAGCATGATTTCTTCTTCTTCTTCTGCTGCTTCATTTTGTCCCCGAAAATAGTCTCTTGTCAAATTTGAGTTATTATGTTGGCCGTGTGCAGCAATGAATGAAAATTAGTCCGATATGGTCTTGGAGAGTGAGTTTGGGTTGGTTTGAGTCATTAGGAAATAGGTGTTTCTATGCAGTAGCCAGCAGCTATGGAGTTCTCCAAGGACTCTACTGAAATTTGGAAAATAGATACAATATTGTGCATAGTTCACATGCTGCCATAGAATACATTTTTTTTAATGTTTATTTTGTAAGGTCTAGTTATAGCGTTTTACCTTGTTTTATACATTTTATAACGTTTCTGTTATATCTGAACTGAACTCTCTTGGATTTGATAACATGCTCTCGTTTCAATCTAACAGGATTCAATTTATTCGATTGATTTATTTATTTTTCATGTCTTACAGCTGTCAGTGAGGAATTGTTTCATTAGAGGGTCAGTTGTGAGATATGTTCAGCTACCCCCTGAAGGAGTTGATGTTGAGCTACTCCATGATGCCACCAGAAGGGAAGCCCGCGGCGGCTAAGCCGAAGGATAATCCGATTTTAGTCTCTGTTGGTCAACCTTCCTTTGTTAGGCTTAAACTGGCATTTAAGTTTGAAGTTGAACTCACCAAAAGCTGGAAAGAACTGCTTTTTCTTGCACATTTGTATTTGTCTGTCCTGTCCTCGTGTCAAACTTATTAATATTCTTGACTGGAGAGGGGTTATTGTTTTTTGGGAACCTCTCTAAATGCTCTCTAATTGCGTGTTAATGCGAATTTAATGAATTGTTTACCAAACAAAGACATTGTAAACAAGTATGACTCGTGATAAGAGGCATCACTCTTTTTATTATTTTTTGCTTTGACATGTGGAGTGTACTAACACGATATATCATTATTTAAACAGAAAATAAGATAATTAAATTCACTTATCAAATAGTAAAAGTTGAAAGTGACAAAGAAGACGATAAAAAATGTGATGTTAGCATTTCTCATCGTAATAATGATCCAACACTTGCAATTAAATACTCCATTTAGAAATTGAAACCTGCTAAATGTCAATTTTCCACTTCAATCATTCTTCCGTTTTGAAACTTGGGATTCCCGAGGAATTGGTTGAGTCGCTGAAGTAGTAGCTAAAGTAGTTGTAGGCTTAGTTTGGTATTGCTCTTTCCTTCCAAAATCAATTTTTTCTTGTAGCAGATACTAATTTTAGTGTTTGATAAATCTGTTCAAAAGTGTTTTTTGAAGAATTTTTTAATAATCTACAGCTAAAATTAGAAGCAGTCTAAAGACAACTTTAGCTTTTAGATTGTGTGGGAATCAGCATAGTACAATTAATGAAACTTTCATAATACCAATAATACTCCTAATGAAATTTAAAATTTACAATTTTCCCAAAATCAAATTCAGACTCATAATATAATATAATATAATATAATATAATAGTTATATTGTAACAAATAATATCATAATTATATTAATAACTATAATATTATTATTTTATCATATAATATGATATTATAATAATATTATAATTATTTTAATAATATGATATTATAATTATAATATGATATTGTAATTATTATTTTATAACATATTATATATTATATTGTATTGATATAATTAAACTTATTATATTAATAATATTACAATAATATTATTACATTATATTATATTGATATAATTATATTTATTATAATATGATAATATAATTATAGGCAAGTAAATATAATAATAATTATATATGATATTGTAATTATATATATTATATTATAGTATAATATAATATAATCGTAATTTTTAATTATTTCAGTTATTATTTTAATAATATTATTATATTCTATATCATAATTATATAATATATTCTATAATAATAGTTTTTTTATTATATTAAATATAATAATAAATATATATTATATTGTAATTGTATATATTATATTATAGTATAATATAATATAGTTGTAATTTTTAACTATCCACATAAATTCAACCTCATAATTTACCAAACGCTATTATACTGATTTTGGAACTAGCACAGTTACTATAATTATAGTTTACCAAACACTCAATTGCTTTTTGTAATAGCTACTTCTTCCTTCAGCACAGCTAAACGTAATTTTTCTAAACTCTACAGCACTACCAATCTAAGCCATAGTGTATGAACACTCTAGCATTATTTAAACTAGACTAGAAAGGAGTTAATCCTTGCCTTTAAATCTTCATGAGCAGCCTCTGTCACGAGCTGCTCAAAAGAAACTGGCAGAGAAACTTGAAGGACATGGATTTCACATTTAATCTAATATAATTAATTCAAACTATCTTTAAAGCATACAAATTGTCTGCAAAATTAACGAGTGTGCGCGCATGGGAAGAATGGTATGGTAGAATAGGGCTATTTGCTGTGAACCACAGATTTCTCATCATTTGTAAGTTGGATCCTACTTTTTAATTTAATTAATTAATTTTTTTTTGAAATTTAAGACCCTTAATTTGACAATCTTGGCATTGACAGACGTCAATTAATAAACAGCAAAAATTATGGGCAGTTGTTCATTAATTGATTCGTTAGCCATTTACGATGATTTTCAAATTTAAGATCATATTTGTCTGATCTGAAAGTTCGGAGTTCAAGTTGCCCAATGTGCACAAGTTAAGGGTGCACCTCCGCAAAGAAAACCATGCCATAATACTCATTTACGAAATCCGGTAACAAATCTCTGGATTCCGGCAAAATCAGGCACTATGTTTACATTACAAAAACAATCCCCAGCATCAGTTTCCATGTACTCAACAAGATGCTTGCATTGCTGCTCACCATTTGTCTGCAAATTGATAGAAATGAAAAGGAGACGAGATTATAATAAGCAATGGCAATACTAGAAGATGACTGCGCATTTTAGCATGATTGAGCAAATAAAGAACTTTTCAAATGTACCTTGTTCAAAAACATCTAGAGTTTTTCCTTTCTTCCAACACAACTTTTCTATTATCTACAGTTGAGTTGGAAAAAAGAAAAAAAACATTTAACTTTGTGGTCAAATAATCCTGCAAGTTGTCCGGAGGCTCAACGAGCAATCAAAAAAAACATCTGGTGGATGTAACTTTTCAATACTAATTGACCCAAGAAATTCTTAACCATGCCATAAACCGAAAGAACATATATATTAAGTACGAATATTATTCATTTCTTATACATCTTTGCATCTGCATAAGGAAAAAAAGTGCAGATTCAGAGAGCAGAACAATGTAATGCCAGGCTAGAGTTATTATATAACAAAATCAGGGGCACACCTATTTTATGCAAACATCAAACAACTTCGAAGTTCTCACCGAGGACTTTCAACTAAAATAATGATCAAAGAATCATCATTAAGCACAAAGCTTAAAGCACCAAATAAAATCATCATACACATATTCGTTAACAGAATTTTTATTTTATGACCACTAATTTTGGCTAATTATAGATTCTTTATGCAATCAAGGTTTTTTTATTTCCAAGAAAACAGAGATTATGTTACCTCAAAAGCGAAAAATCCACCAGACTTCAACATCGAACCTGCCCCTTTGCAAAGGCGTAAGAGGTCATCCATGCCATTAACACCACCATCTAATGCAATTCTTGGTTCATGCCTGCCCACTTCTGCTTGTAGCCCAGAAATATTGTCACTTGGGATGTAAGGCGGATTACTTACAATCCCTGCAACTTTACCTTCCAGATCCTTCAATGGTTCGAACCAAGATCCTTGCCGTAACTCAACTACATCCTAATTGAAAATAGAAAGGTAAAGCTTGAGCATGTAACAGTCAAAGAATCATGTTTCTTTCAAGTACCAGGGAACAGAAAGGAACTCTCCTAATTTGCAAGTTTTTCATTATTCTCTATGGAAAAACAAAATAATGAGAATTGGAGTTGGGGGTTTTAAACTTTTTGTGGAAAAGAGAAAAGGGAAGTGTGCATGGAAATATCAAACGTATTAAAAAATCATATCATACAAAATAATATCTTGGTGCCAACAATACTGTTGAATTTACCACACCTTCTCTTTGATTTGCTTTTTATCTCACAAACAGACACACACTAAACTAAAAACCATAATTTTTTATTCATTATTTTAATAGAACAAAGAAAGGGCCACCAAAATCAATTTTTGAAGCAAATGAAAAATCAAACGCTAATAAATTTCAGAGAATGTAATCTCTAAAACGACTGACCTGCAGACCATACCTCTGCACATTGAAAGCCGCCACAGAAAGCGCCAAAGGGCTTAAATCTGTTGCAATGGCTCTTCCCAAACTCTCTAACATCATCCCAACTCCAATAGCAATTGCACCACTCCCAGTCCCCAAATCCACCCACAATCCTTCTCTCAATCCTTCGTTATCTGAAACTACATCGGCAACCAAATCAACAATCTGCTCGGTCTCGGGCCTCGGTATCAGAACCCCTTCTTGAACACACAACACCAAGTCCCTCCAATGCTCACACCCAACAATGTACTGAAAAGGTCTCCTCTCTTCAATCCTCTCCTTCCACAGCTTGTAAAGCTCGTCCAAGCTCACCCTTATTCCTACATTTCTGTCACACTTTTCGCTATGCATTAGCAGAGACACTGCTCGATCTTCTGTCACATCGTCCACGAGCCACTTGAGCTCTCTGCGTAAGAGGCTGGAGTCTGGGCCATTGTCTACATCCTCAAATGTGGTTCCCACAGAGGAAGCAAGACTTTTTGCCCACTCGTACCATTTGCACAGGTCCAACATGGCGACCATGTGCGTGGACGGCCTAAGAAAGAGTGGCATTCGAGGTTTTATATAGGCAAGTGGTGGTGGTGGTGATTTTACAGAAGAGCAAACGGATTGGTGGAGGTTGCGGAAAAGAGGTGGCTTAATAAACATGGTGAAATTTGACATGCCAAAGGCACTTATTAAACTTAGCTTCATGGCTTAGGGAGAATTTTTTTAATTTAATTTAATTTTTTTTTAATTCTATGTCTAAATTTTATACTCTAATTTTCATGCCTAGATAAGATAAACTCAAACCCACCTCCGTTCTTTGTCCATAAAACTTGATGTCACCTCTGAAAATACAATTTGTGTCCCCCCCAAAAAAAAAAAAAAAAAAAAAAAAAAAAAAAAAAAAGACAAAGGAAATTACTATCGACGAAATGACCATCCACATAAAGATGTTCAAATTAGACACTCATTTTCTTCCATACCAAAGGAAACTCCAAGTCCCATATCACATTTTGCACTAATTTTTACTTCTCGAAAGGATTTTTTGAGCAGAAAAAGGTTGAACAAGCTCTAAAAAATTCCCATGTTTATCAGAGCCACAAAAAAAAAAAAAAAATCTGTGCCTTTCGAGGTAAATTCAAAGCTACACACAGAAAATCAAAAATCAAAACTTTTCGGTCAATCACGACCTTATTTACGACTAAATTTTGTATTATCCACAAGCAGTAAAAGAAGTTGAGCCCACTATTAAACTTCGAATAAATTAAATTGATACTTTGAAAAAAAAAAACAATAAATAAAATCGAAGCTTCAGAAGAAGAATTTTAGAGAAACAAACCAAACAAAATGTGTGTGTCAATATGTATATATATATATATATATATACATATTTCAAAATGCTCAGAAGAAAATGGAAAGAAGCGGAAAGAGGAAATGAACTAACCTGTTCAGCGGCGAAGGTGGAGAAGAAGGTTTTGGCGGTTGGGGAGGAGGAGACTCTCACACCAAAACTTCCAACATAACACAATATACATACATAGGGCCGTTTGGGTTTTTTTTACCCCCTTTTTTGTTTTTTTTTTTTTTTTTTTTTTTTTTTTTTTTTTTTTATAAATTTAAGAAGTTAATTTGGTAAATCTTATTTTATCCGGTAGTTTCTACAATTAGTGTCAAATAACAAAATTTAAAAAGCATATTATGAAATACTCTTACGCAGCAATTTCTATTTTTATTATCTAAATTTATAAAGATAATCTTAATAATAAAATTTAATTTTTAATTTACTTATTTTATTTTTACGTACCAAATTAAAAAATATTTTAAAATAGTTATTTAAAAATTGAAAACTTTTAACAAGTATACTAAGCTAATTTTTTTTTTCAAATACTTTTAGTAATTATTAAAATGTTTAAACTAACAACAATAAATAAGAAATTTTTAGTAGATGAATAATTTTTTGCTATTAATAATTATTTTTAAGAAATATTTTAATTAATAAAATTAAAATTAAAATTTTATATTTTGAAATTGCCATAAAAATAAAATTAACTACATAATACTAAAGTATGGTTTTTTTTTTTTTGTCATGTCCATAACAATTCTTTATACAGTTTACTAAATACCTAAACTTCTTCTTCTCGCATTTACAACAGTTTTGTAAAAATATTTACTAAACACTAATACTAACAACATAACAACAATAAAATTTTTTAACAACACAATAATGTTAAGCTGCCCGTATAATAGTTTAGCCAAAAAAAGAAAAAGTAAATTAAATCGGATTTGATTGGACTCCAAGAAAAAAAATATTTACATAGAGACCCATTTAATAAAATTATTTTGGCAAGGCGATCAGTAAGAAAAAAGTATTTATTAGTGTCATATTGAAAAATATTATTTAAGTAGGAGTACATTTGGGAATATATATTTCAACATAGCAAATTAGAAAAGAAATAAGAAAACATAAATAAAAAATGACTGGAAATGCATTAATTCTCGTAACCATTTTTTTAAGATCATAAATCATTTTTTTTTCCCAAAATAAATTCCTCAATAAGTACGGGCACTTTAACATTAATTCTTGTAACCATTTTTTAATATAATTATCAAAAAAGATCCTTTAAAAGTAGCTTGTTGCAGCCATTCCTCCTATATTTTTCCTCTTTTTTTTTTCCCTCTATTTTCTCTATATATTATTGATTACCCTATTATTTCCTCCTTTTCTTACTCTGAATCACTATTGCATTTTTTTTATCATTATAGTGAAACTCGAGAACTCATACAGCCTACAAATTACAATCAAACCTCTGTAAATTTATATGTCCCTATTTTTATTTATTTTCTTGCACTTTATTTATTGTGATTACGTTACTGATCGTCCAAAAGCAGTCATTGACTCCTAAATTGCAGATTTCACCCTATACAACTATCATTATAGGTCCAACTAATAGTTTAAATTTCTAAAATATCTTAATTTTTCCTTTAATTAAGTAAGAAAAAGAAAAAAATAAAATATGAAATTAAGGGGTTATTCTTTTGCATTTTTGAGTTAAGGTGATTTGAGTGATGATCTTGAGTTAAGTTCGAGTTATAGCTTGAGTTGAAATTGTAACTTGAGTTTGTGTTTAGAAGTGCACATTTGAGTTATGATTTGAATTGAGAATCTATTTTGTGTTTGTGTTTAGGTGGGTCAAAACTTAAATTTGTATTTAGATAGTATTTTAATAAAAACTCAATGGTGATGAAAAATTTAATAGGGTATATGGGTATTATTCGTCTTTTCATTGTGAATGCATAGAAATAAAAATCATCTCAATCAGAATTAAAACGAAAAAGTTATGACATTTTTAAGAATAGAAAAAATATTGTTCATTAACTTGAGTTCAAGTTTATGAACTCGAGTTGAAGGGGAAACTTGAACTCGAGTTCAAACTCAAATTTTATAAAAAAACATGAACTTAAATAAAGTTATAACTCGAGCTCAAATTTTTTCTGAATTTCGTTGCAAAAAAACAACCCTAAATTGTCGGAAATGTGATTTGAAAACGTTCTCAACTTTTAAACGAGGCATTATGAGAGGAAACACATAAATACATATTAAACTCAAAATAAAAGAGGATTATTAATTGCTTTACAATTGCTCCAACCACATATTGATCGATTTATCTTCACTAATTTGATGCCTGAATTGGAGTTTGCAAGACAATATATACTCGTCTACGGCCTCGAATTAGGGTTTGCAAGACAATGGTACTCGTCTATGATATTCTGCAAGTGCCCACAATGGAAAAATATTTCTGTTTGCTGCATAATGTAGCATACAGTTCATCTTGAAAGCTCCTGTTATTTCCTGCCCATCAATTATCAGTTTTAGACAGTTAAAAACTAATTAGACAATTTATAGACTAATAAATTTCACTATAGTTCAGGAAAAAAAAAAAAAAAAGAAAACAAAATCACTATGAAAGAGAGACATTTATGACCGTGTTTGGAATTGATCCCGTTTTTATTTTTTTCACGTTTTTTTGAGAAAGAAAAAATAAAAACGTTTTTAAAACGGCATTTGACGTAATAAAGACAAAAAACAGAAATGAAAATGATTTTTTGATTCAGTGTAAAATGAGAGAGAAATGAAAAATGACTTTTAATCGTTTTTCATTTTTTGTTTTCATTTTCTCTTCTCTCGAGCAGAGAGAGAGAGAGAAAGAGAGACATTAATGTGTTTTTTTACACTAAAAAAATCTTTTGACAAAATTACCAAACGCATTTTTAAAAATAATTTATGTCTGAGATTGAAAACGTTTTCATTTTCATTTTCATATAAAAAATAAAATTATTTTGGAACGAGTTTTAAACGCGCACTATATATACCTGTTGTGGAAAATCACCATTTTCCATCTGAGAATTGATAATCAGTTTTGCTGCGCGGTGAAGAGGCGTTGGGTCTCTTTCTGCTTGTCCAGCATGTATGAGACCCATCATAGCCCATGCTGTATGCACTAGATTTGATCGATTTTCTGGAAGTGCCACATATTCCTGCATTATATATATAAGAAAAACATATATTCATACAAATTTGTAAAGGAGCTACATCTAGATATTAACTTAATTGAAATACACACATATGGATTTTTGCTGTTATTGGTCCATGTACTTTTCACAAAGTCATATTGGTCTTTGAACTTCTTTTTGACAGAGTGATTCTTAAATTAAGTTTTTTTTTTTTTGGCAGTTCTGGTCCCTAACTCTTGAATTAACAATGGAATTTTAACATTTAGTGAAGGTAATCAAGCTATCATGCTATGAAAACGTGATTGACTATGTTAAATTCTAATATCCATGATCAATTGATCATGTTTCAAAACCAAATTATTATTAAAAAAAAAAA